>NC_134383.1:8865317-9016524 GCF_035582795.1 Mycteria americana
TAAAGTGCAACGCTGAATAAGCCTGATATCCAGGGTGCACGCGTGCTGCATAGCAGTGATAGAATGTGCTGGAATACAAAAACATTTACTTCCACTCATTCGGTTTTGTCGTACTCTTCCCGACATCGGGAAACGCACGGCCTGAGCACAGCGTATCATGTTTCCAATTGAAATGTACTGAAGTTCTTAGTTACCTCAGTGACAAAATTCAACAGCTGCTGAAGGAAAACATGGCAGCAATACCAGTTTCCTGCACCAGATCCTTTGAGCGTGCTCTGTGTGTTTTCAGAAGCTAAACCGTAACAATACAACACAAGAGACATCCTGCTTTCTTCGCTTGTGCAATACAATGTCAGTGACAGTTCAGAGAAGAGATTCAATATCTCATGAGCTTTCCCTGGAGAAAATGAGGTAGTTCTTCATAGTTGGAGAAAAGGAGGGCTCAAATTTCAGACGGTATTTTATTACTAATCAGTCTATCACAGGAACGATCATAATTGCAAATGAGCTGCTTCCAGAACAGCAGGGAAAGGCACGATCCACTTGGCGGTAGCGATGCTGCCAGAGGACCGTCTCTTCGTTTTGCACCTCCAGTGGGTACTTCCAGTCACAGGGCTGGCAGCAAGGACAGAGCAGCATTTGCCAAAGGATTTTTCTGGCCCAGAGAAAATCCAGGGCACGTCAGCTGTTTCCATGGCTGGGCTGGGAGCTGAGAACCTGCTGGAGAGGCTGCTCTTCCAGAGTGGAGGTCTCGATGCAACGCGCACTTTCCTGTGAAAATGACACATTTCTGGAAAGCAGTCCCCCTGGGGTGCAGCCCCAGTGCCCACCCTGTGGGTGTCGGGTCTCTGAGGAGCCCCTTGCTCCCCCTGCACATCCACCCGTAGTCTCTCAGCACGGACAGAGTCCGCAGTCCCTTTCGACAGGGACCGTCTCTTCGTTTTGCACCTCTCCAGCATGAAGCAGCGACGCCCTGCTCCTCCAGATGGGCTCCTTGCTGCTGTCCAGGTCACCTACTAAGTCAAGGGGAAGGAGATGGAAATGTTGCACACCATCCGACACCGTGTTTTATTCCACCGCATCCTGATGAATTAATACTTCTGCATTTACAAAGAGGTGAATGTTCTCAGGTGGCCGTGGACACGGAGTGTTAGTTTGTGGTCTGTGTTAGCTGCTCTTGTGAGGCCAGCGACGTTTCTGTAGGCCACTAGAGGAGTGCGATGTGCCCGTGTCCCCTGCCAGGCCCAAGCAGGAGGCTCGGAGCAGCGAAGGGCAGCGTGGTGCCCTTTTCCCTGGAGCGAGGGGCTCTGCCCTGAGGCTCACCTCAGCCCACCAGAGACCATCGCTTGGTCTCCTGCTCTCAGCTCTCTCCTCGCGAACCGGAGGGCTGGCTCCCGGCTGTGCCACAGCTTCATTCCTCTCAGGGAGCCCCACGGTCGGTGCTGAGGCTGTGCAGCCGGTATCGGCCTTCGGCCCTGCACCGGGGGCATCGGACATGGCGAGGGGCGAGGCACAGCAGGGGCTTGGCGTCTCAGGCAGCCTTTCTTTCTGCTTGCAGCCCAGCTACCCTCTCCCCGGCCCTGCTGGTGCATGGCTAGTGGGGACCAGGGGAAAGAGCTTTCCTGGCCAGGGCAACGGGAGAGGTGGGCGCAGAGATGCTTTCTAGGTCGGTGCCGGGAGCCCCCAAGCAGGAAGCAGCGTGTCCGAGGGTGCCTGAGCCTCCCCTGCCCATCGGGAGACCCTGTTGCTCCTCGGGAGTAGCAGTGCCCAAGGAGAGGCCGGTGGCTGCCTGCTGCTGGCCCTGGGAGGCCCTGGGACACACAGAAAGGCACTGGGAGGTCCCTGGGTGCCACGAGAAAGGCACAGCAATCCCGCAGTGTAAAAAGGAAATGGTCTATTTCTATGGAGGCCAAGTCAGGTCCCCACAAAATCAGGGCTTTTCAGGAAGAAATAGCCCACAGAGGACTGACAGACTGCCCCAACCTCATGTAGCGCCGTTAAGCCTGCCTGGGCTCTGGGAGTGTCACTGCCACCGCCTGCATGGACTCCCTGCGGAGCCCGGGCAGGGTGTGGGTGCCCACCTGCACAGACTCCCCGCGGAGCCCCGGCAGGGTGTGGGTGCCCAACAGCCAGCAGTTTCGGGCTTCCTTCCCTCCTACTGCACAGCCCGCTCTCAGGACCCCTGTGCATGCGTTATGCCAACCCAGGTGTCTGGAGAGGCCTTTGCGGAGGTGTCCCCATCTCACCTCAGCTCCACCCTGCCCTTCTAACCAGGAGGTGTCGAAGAAAGAGCTCGGGAGCCCGAGCAGAGCTTTGGCAGAGTCAAGGTACCCAACTGAAAAGCTGCCCCCCATAACTTCCCTCTCCCCAGGCGCGGTTCCTGCCTGGGGTTTCACTGTCCCCACGCACACGGTGGTGCCTGCACAGCTCTGGGTACCCGTGACAGCGCTGGCCTGGGCGCCCCGCAGTGCCCTGGCTGTGGGAGCCCCCAGATGCTCCCCCTGCACCTCTGTTCCCCTGGGTGCCCAGCACTCCTCTTCCTCCTCCTCCCTCCTCCCCCCCTCCCTTCCCCTGGGGAAAATCCCCTCCTCAGCAGGGATGTGCAGCTGCGGCAGGGCACGCTGCCAGGGACCAGGAGGTGCACGGGCCACAAAGAGCAGGGCTGTAGCCGAGCCGGTACAGCAAACCCTTGGGAGAGGGCTGCCCTTGGAGCAGGACTGAAGGTCCAGCCCTCTTTCCTGCAGTGGCCTTTCCCTGCCCCACCGAAGCTCACCCACTGCCAAGTGCAGATTTCACAGCCACCAAGGAAAGACGCACAGTGTCAGACCCGGTGGGTTGCAGATGGGGCTTTACTGAACAGATGGAAGCATTGGTGTGAACAGCCTGGCTGGCCGGCGCTGGTGCTCCTCATGCTGGAGGAGGCTCTTGCCGGACATCTCTCTCTCTCCGGGGCTTCTGTGCGCAAGAGGCTCTCCTGGGACTCGCCGATGTGGACTAGGTCTGCTCCCCAGAGCTGAGGAGTTGAATACAAAGCTCTGTAGTCTTGCATGCACGGAGAGGTGCAGAGCAAGACTACAAGTCCAGTCAGGACACATGTGGTGGGATCCGCTTCTGTCTGGAGAGAGCAGTCCCACGGTCCCTGTAATGCAATCCCAGCCTGCTGCTCTCCACACCACAAGGGCTGTCAGGAAAAGACCCTCTTTGCCCCGGGGCTGGGGGGAGTCAAAGGAAGGAAGGGCACTGCCAGGCGGGGGCAAACACCGGGCACGTTTGGAGATCCTTACCTGAGGGACTCCTCCTCACCACCACGGCAATGGGCGGGCTCTTCCCTCTACCTTCTCGAGGAGGTGGGTCGCTGCTCCTCGCAAAGCCCCGTGGGCCCATGGGGAAAGGCTCCTACACAGCAAGGACAAAGCCTCACATCTCGATCGAGACCCCACGCTCCTAGGGCGTAGGGACCTTCCCACCTTGGCTCCCCAGCAGGAGAGGAATGCTCTTCTCCTAATTGTTTTTCACTGCCTGCAGTACCTGGGCCTCCCATTGCTCTCGCTCTTCCTTCCAAGCCTTCGGGGGTGCCACTTTTGCCCTGGCTTTCTGCTGGCACTTCTTGCGCAAGGAGTCCCAGAGCTTGCGTCCTTCCTCCTCCGTGCACACGCGGGGCTGTGCCTGCAGGGCCATGGCAGTGCAGCAGCAGGCGGTGTTAGTCTCCCCAGCGGAGGGCTGAGGGGATTTTAGCTCTCCCCCTCCCTCCTGCCCTTCTTTTCAGCCTCTCCATCAGCCCTGGTTTGCTCTGCAGTCCTCACAGGCCCGACTGCAGAGCCTTTCTGCAATGACCCCTGAGCCAAGTGACCATGGGGCTGAAAGCAACCCAGCTGCTTGCTACCCCAGACAAGCCTGTCTGTGCCGTCGTCATTGCAAACACCACCACATCAAGTCTTTGGGTCTTTCTGGAGATGACAGAAGTGAAGGCTGTCTGCTAAATGGACAGAACAACCTGCTGCCTCTCGAGAAAGCCTCGGGAGAAGTGCTTCAGCCTTCAGCTAAGCACACGGCAAGGGGTCTTGTAAGACGTGACATCTGTAGAACTATGCTTTTCTAGAGGTGGACACGACACAGTCCCTCCAGGAGCCCATGCCACGTACCGGTCCTGCCCTCCTCTTCCTTGGCTTAGCAGGGGGTGCAGGCTGGGGTCCAGCTTCCTGCAGTTGTTGGCTGCTGCGTGCCTCTTTCCCCGACCGACGCCACTGCAGCACTGCCAGCTCGCTGCAGACACACAGCAGGAGGAGGTGGTGTGAGCACAGGGAGACCGCTCTGCAGACGGGGCTCCCAAGCTGGGCGCCTGCCACGGCCGCAGAAGGCGGCTCTGCCGAGAGGCTGGTGCCAGGAAAAGTGCCTCTCTCCCCCTCTGCTGCGGGGTGCGGGAGGAAGGGCACTGCGGGAGAGGAAGCACTGCCCGTGCCTGGAGAGATTTACCACTTGAGCTTGTCCTGCAGATCCATCTGGTCATCCCTCTGCCCCCCGCACTTGCGGGCGACCTGCCCCAGGACGCACGTCACCACCTCCCGCAGGGCCAGGTGTGTCCGTGGGGAAAGGCTCCTGCAACAGCAAGGACAAAGCCTCTCTGACCCTTCAGCTGTGACCCTCCTGCCTCTTCCCGCACCCAGCCCCACACGTACGTGGCCCTTTTCGGCCCCTCAGCCCCTTCGAGGCAGGAGGAGTTTCAAGCGCCTGCTCTGGCCCCTGCCATCAGACTCTAACCCAGCTCATTCCCATGGCTGGAGAAATCCCTGGGCGCTCTATGCGGCCCCATGGCTCAGGGGCTGGCTTCCTTGACCCACCACCGGTGGCTGACCACCACCCCACTGCCCCAGGCCTTGGCTGCAGCTGGAGCACTCTTACCGCTTAGGAGGGACAGTGTCGTCCTCGTGGACTGTGGGCGGCTCTTCTCCGGCCTCTTCCCACTCCTCCATCGTCGTCTCCAGGAGGTCAGGGCTGGAGTCCCCCGACTCTGTGCTACTCGGGGAGCTGACTGACGATTGCTCAGAGGAACTGGATTCCTGCACAGGAAGAGACTCTCACGTAACAGCCCCGCGCCCGCAGGGCGCTGCTTCCCAGCATGCAGACCCCCAGACCACTTCAGGCAGGGACCCTAGCGGGACGGGGAACACCAGGAGAAGGGCCTCAGCACGCCCTTGGCGTGATGCCTGAGTGTCACCAGGGTTTCACTACAACTGCCTGTCACCCCTCTTGCTCAGGAAAGGCAGCAGTCACCCGCCCAGCTCCGCTGCAGCAACGCTGCTGTGACGGCTTGGGTGCTAGAGGTACCTTGCAAGCTCAGCCCCCCTGGAGGAGAAGGTGCTCTTTTTCTGCAGGAATTCCAAGTACCTGGCTCCTCTGCGTCTCCTCTTGTCTCTCAGCTTTTGCTTCGGGCAACTCCTTTTCTCTCTTCGCCTTCGCTTTGGTCGCTGGCGGTGTTTGCTGTTGACTTTTATTCTCTTCCGCCAGCTCTGTTTTCTTTTCCTCTTCATCCAAGTATTTCTGGATGTGTTCTGGAAGCTTCTCCTTCCTCTTCGAGTGTTTATTCTGGAGGGCGACCAAAATGCAACAGCAGGCAGCATTAGTCTGCCCTGCAGAGGGCTGAGCTGTTTTCGTGCCTGCCCCCCCTTCTGCCCCTTCTCTTCTGCCTTTCTGTCCAGGCTGGTTTGCTCCCCGGTTCCTGCAGCCTCCACCAAAGAGCCCGTCCGTAATGACCAGGGAGCTAAGCGAGCACCAGGCTAAAAACCACCCGGCAGCTGGCTATCCCAGACAAGCCTTGCAGTCACGTTGCCAAGAGAAACATCCAGGAGTAATGCGATGTGTTTGGGTGTGTTTCATGAGGCTAATGGAAGTGAAAAGCATATTCTCAAATGACAGAGTAACCCGCCTCCCTTCAAGCCAGCACCAAAGCAACTAGCCAGTGGTCCCCTGAACACACAGTGAAGAATCTTGTGAGAATCGGCGCGCACAGAGCGACGCTTCTCTACAGTCCAGCGCGACACGCTCACTGCAGCAGCCCGTGTCAGGTACCTTTTCTCTCCTCTCAATAGTTCTGGCGATGAAGTCTACTGTTCTGGGTTTGACCAGAGGAATTAGTTTCTCTTTCTCCTCCTTTTCCTTCAAGGAGCTCCCCTGGATGGCCGGTAGCTGCCTGCAAAGACACAACAGGGTGCACTGGCAGGAGTGCAGGAGGAGCTGGTTCTGCATCTTGTGCTTCCAAGTGGCGCACCTCCTTCTGCAGCAGCATGCGCTCTGCTTGCCTCCTTGTGATCAAGCCCACAGAGACAGAGAAGACCCCAAGCTGTCCGACTCAGACGTGCCCAACAGCCCCACTAAAACTCAGGATGCCCAGGCCTCGGCCCTCTCTTGCTGGAGCAACGAGAGGAACAGGGTCCTATGCCCGGAGACAGCGCTACGCCCTCCGGGTCAGTGCACTGAAGTCTGCTCAGCGGTCCAAAATACAGAGCGCTCACGGGCTGTACGAGCAGGTTGGGCGCTGGGGACGCAGTGTCAAAAGTGGGAGGACACGACCCCATGAGAACAGCAATCCTGCCACCGAGCTCTCTTTGGCCCTTCTCTTTTGCAGGCCATAAGGCAGGCGTCAGCATAGAAGAGGCTTCCGGTTCATCAGAGGAATCCTCTGCAGTAAGTAACTGCAGAACACTCTTCTCAGCAAACAGAAAGGTCGGGGTCATTTCAATCCGAAGGGAAAGCCAAAAAGACCTTCCGCTCCTGGAATGAGCAATTGCAGTTAGTTACTCAACAGATCTGCACGCCAAGAGCAAAGAAAGAAATGATGCTGCCAGCAGAGTCTCCCATGAAGCTACAAGATGCTTGCCGTGCACCAAGAAACCATTAGTTAGTGGCACGTGGGATAACCGCGCTTTGAGTTCGTCTAGCCTCTGTGTCCAGGAGAAACATCTCGCTCCCACAGAGACGGGGGTCACCCTCATCACAGGGGGTCACCCTCATCCATTTATGCAAGCGTCTCACCTGGCACGAGGCTCACTCCCCTCAGCTTTCTGACCCTGCTCTGACTTTACAGTCATTGCCGAAAACCGCTTTGGAGACAGCCTTGCTCGACGAAGGAGGCGCTTCTCGGCAAGATCCTCTAGAAACAGGAAATGAGACCATTCTTCAGAACAGCATCTTGGTGGTGTTCTGGGAACTGGGTGCCTATTGCGTCCCAGTTCCAACGAGAGCGACGTGCAGGTCTGCTCAAGCCTGTGGTAACACTGGTGAAGGTGGTCCTTTTCATCCCTTTGGATGAAAGCCATGTTTCCTGGGAGGTCTTAGGCCTTTTCCAACACTGTTTTTTTTGTCCAGCTCCTCGTGCCTACAGTGCACCATCATTCCCCGGGGAAAACTGTGTTGACAGCTTTCTCTCATCCATGTGCTGAAATGGGGGGCTCCCTGGGAGATGCTGGTGGTCTCCAAGAGTCATTCTGGGGAGGGGAATCATTTAGCACAAGAGGAGCCGGCTCTCGCATTTCTGCATTGGTCCCATGCACGCAGATTTGCTGCTGGGGCAGGTTCACACCAAAGGCATTGCTTCTGAGACATCGGAGAATATGATGGAAAGAAGCAGGGTTAGAGCTTTGCACTGTTTGCAGCACAGGCTGGGGAGTGGAGGCCACTGGGAAGCTGTCCTTCAGCAGTCCCAGCGGCCATCTGTGGTGCAGGGCTGTCCGGAGACCTTGTTCCACAATGGGTCACTGGAGCTTTGCCATAATGGGTACAGAGAGTCACAGGGGGTGCCTCTGCCTCTTCCAGGCATCCTGGGGTAACCCCAGCTGTAATCCCCTCCAGACTCGGAGGAAGGAAAACCTACAGGCCCCTGCCAGCAACCCGCTCGTCCCTTACCTTTCTTTCTACTGCCATCACCTTTTCGCCAGCCCTGCTCTGGGGCGGCCTTCACATGTCCTGCCAGGTCTGCTTTCACTGGTGGCATTTGAGGCACGCTCTCAAGCTTGTACCTGGAAAGAGGAAGAAGGCACCAGGCTGAAGAAAGGACACCGCATTGCTTCCCAGGGCAGCCCATCCCGGAGGACCACAGTAGGAACTCCAGTGCCTGGAGGGGCAGGCGAGGCCGCGTCAGCCTGTGCCAGTGTTTTTCTGTCCTTCCCGTGAGAACGGTCGTCCTCCCACAAAACCCCCTTGCTGCTTCTGGGGAAAATGATTCCTCTCTTACTCCTAGTGCACATGGAGAGCAGACTCATCTCTAGTGCTCTCATTATCCCACACCCTTTTGAATTCTGATCTTGTCCTCCAAGTTTCTTGTAGAGCCTCGCAGATTAATGCCTCTGCAGCTATAAGGAGGCGCCTCCCTCCCCTCAGTCGCCGATGGCACTGCACAGCAACGTTGGCACGAGACAGAGCTCCGCAGAACCCCACCAGATGCAAGCTCCTGTTTGGACAAGAAACCACCCCTCTACCCCTTGGCCCCAAGCAGAAGGCAGTCTCACCCACAGGAAAGAAAAAGAGCAGGAGAAACCTGGTGGGACATGTTGCCTAAATGCCTCTCTAGGTGCACAGTAGGACAGACGCATAAAGCACTCTCGCTGTCCCATGGTCCTCCACATGAAGTCAAACCGAACAAGAGCAAGCAAGGAGTTCCCTGCCAACAAGGCCTCTGAAACACTCGGTCCTCAATGCCATCACGAGTACACTTCTCGGCGCCTGGCAAGGCAGCCCTCCCAAGCACGAGCTGAGAAGCTGCTCGCTTGCTCAGCCAAGGGCTGCAGGAGCAAACATACCCTGGCAGGACGATAACACGTCCAGAAGAGGTCTGGGAAGCAGCAGTGTCATGGCGTGAGATGACCGAGTCCCTCATCTCTGGCATCTGCAACGAGGACGAGACAGACGATGGGAGATGGGCACACTGGGAAGGGCTGGCTGCTCAGTGCACCTTAGACCAACGCAAGCAAAGAGCCAGAGCAGCCAAAGGGCTCTGGCCGCAGCAAGCCTTGCTCTGCCTGTGCCTCTGCGCCCTGCCCCGAGAGTAGGGCAAGCAGCGCTCCCCACCATCAACGCTGGCCTTTTTCACAAAGTGAGGCCCCTCCGGAGGGGGGTACCTCTCGCAAAGCCAGACCACTGCACGCCAGGGAAGGGCTCTACAGAGAGCCTGCTGTACTGCAGACCACGAGGAGCCCAAGTGCCTGAACAAGGCGTGGCAGGCCAGGAGAAAGCAGCCCCCCAGCCCCCAGGAAGCATTTCAGAAGAACCAGGAGTGGTGCTGGGAAAATGACAATCCTACCTCGAGAACAGCTTGCAGCATCTCGTCAGTCCCATTCAGCCTTCTCAAAAAGTCTGTGTAAAATCTCATTTTTACGTCTTTTCCCTGGACGATCAGCATGCCCACGTCCCTCCAAACGAGGGCAACGTCCTTCCTGTTCTCTAGGCAGACACGGAAAAGACGCATGGTCCTTTCCACGCAAAGCTGCACCGTGCTCTCAGAGACAGCGTTGTCTGCGGCCATCTGAGCATACGGCAGTTGCTCAAAATGTTGATGACCTGAAAAACAAGAGACGAGGAACACATGAACTTGCAGAGCTGCTAAGCAGGCTACAATCAAAGGTCTGCAGCATCCAGGCCCTCAGGCAATACACTGCTACTGAGTTGTCTAGCTGGTGCAGCCTCTGAGGAGAAGCTGGGGTCGTCCCTTCCTGTTGGAAGTGGAAAGTGAGGTGCGGAGCGGACAGCTATGGTTTCTCTGATACAGAAAGGGAGAGAAAGTCTTAGGCGCTTGGCAGGAAGAAGAGCCACGACTGCAGGACAAGGTGGGGAGATAGGGCCAGGTCCCACGGCAAGCTGGAGGGTGCCAGGCCACTGGAGACGTGCCCCATTCGGTGCTCTCTCTGTCATTACAGAGAAACGCACTCCAAACACAGACCCAAGCTCTTGGTGCCCCCCAGGGTCCTACGGCAGCTGCTGCAATGGCAGCAGGGACCAGAAAGCACAGGCATCGTGGTCACTGGGTTTTGGAAGAAACCGTCTTCCCCCCCTGGGTTTCCCCTGCTCTCCCCCCTTGCAAAGAGGCTGGGAGAGCCGGGAAGAGCCCTGGCATTTGCCTGTACGAGGTCTGGTGCAGCAGAAAGAGGGAGCGAGAGTTGAAACTCCATGTAACGAGAAGACACAGCACCAATAAAGCTGGAAGGAAACCTGTTGTTGAAGCAGGTCAAAGAGAGCGTGCTCCGGTGCTGTATTGTCCTCCGGTGACTATTTAAAACAAATAGGTAGGCAGGGTCCTTTTCAGAGCAGGCTGGTTTTGTGGAGCTGCAGCTGTTCTCAGGACTGCGGCGGGAGTTTGGTACTCCGCTCAGTCACCTCTGGACACCAGAGCACACCTCCCCACGCTGCACAAGGGCAAGCGCCGCTTTCAGTCTGTCTGCTTACCAGGAACGTCTATGCAACCATATTGCAGGTCATGATCCCGCACAATATCATTTGCAAGATGAAACACGGGTCTCTCCACAACGACCAGATCCTTCTCCTTGCTGGCTACTCGCTCTCTGACAACCGCAAAAGTCCCAAGTCCAGGAATGCGGACAGCCTGAAACAGATGAGATGGGGGATCAGAAGAAGTCTTGGAGGGACAGACGGATGCCTTGTCAGAGAATGGTGATGGTGCGTAGTGCCCTGCCCCAGGCCTGAGATACAAAGGAGCAAGATGGGCTCTTTGGAAACCTTGGGAGAAGACAAACAGGGTCTGCACTCCCCTTCACCTTCACCAAGAGCCAGAGAGTTCAGGAAAAGCTGACAAACATCCTTTGGCTCAGTAAGATAAAAGGTGGGGGCTTCCCACACTTGGAATAAACCCTGAAGTGTCCCAGGCTTCCCAGTTTTGTCGTGCGACTCTGACGGTGGCGACTCTGGAAGCCCCAGAAAAAGTCCAACCCTTTTTCCGACACTAGGCCTGGACCTTATTGTACATCTGAATGGACAGAGGAGGTGGTCCGTCGCACATCTGTGCATTGCAGTGTCGTGCTGGGACGTTGCTCCTGCTTTCAAAGGAGGGGAGGAACAATTGCACTCCATGGCAAAGGGCTGTCACGACTTCATCAACCTGCATCAGGATGTGAGGGGAGGACAAGGAGGTAAGTCCCACCTGGTAGAGAGCCAGCTGTTGGCTGAGGTAACGTGATGCGCTGGCCCAAATCTGAGCGAATTCTGGAAAAACAAGGGAAAGATGTGTCATGCTCTGAGGCAGCAACTTCAAAACCATTCAGCCCACTCCTCTCCAAGGACCGATGCATTTCTAACGCAAGCGTTTCAGATGGTCTCTCTAGAGCCCAGTAAGAACCAAAGGACACCTCAGCCTGCCTCCAAGAGGTGCAGCTCTCCAGGGTGTGACCTACTCCCACGGGAAACCAGCAGTGGATTGCCGTGCCAGCGAGGGCATGGTGCTGTGCTCCACGGAAGTCTCGGAGGCTCAGGTGTCTCCCCAGCAGGGGCCAGTCTCCCCGTGTCGCATCTCTGAACACACCGACTCCGCACGGCCCATGAGCACCTTCAGCTCTTCCTCTCAGACATGAGCTCAGGGTGGACAATGCCCACCAGCAGGCAAGGAGCAGCCCTTCGGGGCCAGGGACTTCTACCTGGGGTGCCCCAGGAAGGTAGGGGCCACGTTAGGAAGAGAACCAGGAGCCCTGGCTGCCAGATCAGCCCCTCAGCCCTTAGGGATGGTCAAGCAGGTCCCTCCTTGCAGTCACTACTCCTGAGCAGCCACCCCCACAGCCCTCAGGGTTTCCATGGCTGTTTTCAGAGAGGTCCTTGACCTGACAGCTCTCATGACATTGGGTCTGATGACCTTACCAGAGCTCTTGAGCTTCTCAATTGTTGGACACAAGTGAGGCTGCAAGAAGAGGTCTTTTGCCATCTTAGTTCCACCCTTGCTCCAGGTCAACAACTGCAGCAGGCGGCTGGCCGATGGCTTTCTTGCTTCCGGCAAAAAGCCTCCTCCTCCTCCTCTCTGCTCTCCTCCTCCTATGCCCTTCACCACCCCCAGTGCTGTTGTGCTGCCTCTCTCCGCCTTCTCCTCCTCCCTGCAGAGCAGCTCCTCCGGAGCAGAGGGGTGGCGAGAGCAGCCCCCAGCGCCCGGAGTCCCCTCAGCCTCGCCGGGGTGTGTGGGGCAGATGCTGGTCACGATGGGGAAAGGGGGGCTGTCACCACTGTGATGTGGGGCTGTCGCACTGTGACCCCAGACTGTGTCACAGAGGGGCTGCACACACCCGCCCCCCCCTTCCCCACCCGCCCAGGCCCTGCCAGGGGGGCTCTGCAGTGGGCAGGGGCTCCAGGGAGCTGCTCCCACCTCACCGTCTCCTGACCAGGAGGGGTTTCCCCAGGCTGGGGCTCACCCCTGCCATGTCCCCACATGGGGACACCGGGCTGTAAGTGCTTATGGCCTTCCTTCTACCCTTCCCTGCTTCTTCCTCACTCTCTTACCCAACGTGTCTGCAGTGGGCAGCGGCAGGCTCCCCTGACTGGCGGAGCTTTGGCAGGCGATGGCTGCTCGCTCCTGTTTTGGAGCTGGCTGGAACCACCTCTGACTGGCCACGGCAGCACCTGACCCGCTCCCACGCGGGTCCCGCTGCAGCTCCTGCTGCTCCTCACCCCTTGCCACCCACGCCCAGCACAGAGCACCCTTGCCCCCACGACACACATGTTTAAGGACCCTTGGGACATGCACCCAGTACAAACACCGCCTTTAGCATCCTCACAGTGGAAATGAACTGCACCCCTCTGCCCTCAGAGCAGACCACAGGGGTCACTCCTAACTGTGGGGCACGTATATTGCTGCAATCCCCCCCTGCAACCCCGCTGCAGGGCTCCGTGTCGTCACAGCCCTGAACTTCATCAGCCCCCTTGACACTTTTTCCAGAGCTGGCCCTACTATTGCACTGCCAGCGCCATCCGTGATCCTGATCTCGCCTCTGTTTCCCAGCACATTCCCCTCCAAGTACGACAAGCGTCGGTCACTCCTTGACCGTCTGGGCACCCCACCACCTCATCAGGCATTGCCAAGGGGCACTCATGACTGTGCCCAGCCGTGGGAGCTCTTTTAGCCATGGCACCGTCACAGTGACAGGGAAAGAGAGCCCTGCCTGGGCGGGGCTTGGGGCAGTCTTGGGGTGCCAGCAGTGTGGGTGGCCGAGGCTGGGGATCCCCGAGCGCAGCAGAGGGGCCGCACTGGGGGACTGGGACCTGGTGGGAATGGCTCTGCTCTGGAGCATCCCAGGAGCCTCGCCCAAGGGACAAAGCGCCTCGGGCACCCCTGGGGTAGGGAGCAAACGATAGGAGAGGTCCCCGGAGCCGAGCCCGCAGCGGAGGTCAGCATGGGGAGGCCGTTGCTGACAAACCCAAGGGCAATCGACCATCTCCCAGCCCTCGCCTGAATGCATCTCGCCCCATGGAGTGGAGGGAGGGCGTCTCTGCCCTGGGTGGCAGCAGGCAGCCAACGGCCTCTTCTTGGGCACTGCCACACCTCAGGACAACCAGGATCTCCCAATGGGCAGGGGAGGCTCAGGCACACTCGGACACGCTGCTTCCTCCCTGCGGGCTCCCAGCACCGACCTAGAAAGCATCTCTGCACCCACCTCTCACACTGCCCTGGCCAGGAAGGCTCTTTGCCCTGGTTCCCACTATTGACACACCAACAGGGCTGAGGAGACATCTCGAGGACATCAGTTGCCGGAGATGCAGCGAACAGGGCAGTGAGGTGGGGGAAAATCTGCCAAAGGGCATCTGGGAAACAAGCCCTCTCTTCCCCATCTTGTTTTAGCTCGGTCTCTCTCTCTGCCGTGGTGATATTTGGGTGCTCCTGAGCCAGGGAATCCCCAGCCTCTGGACAAGGAGAGAGGAGGGAAAGCTGGAGATGTGGGTGGGGGAAGAGAAAGGTCCCTCAGGAGAGAAGAAAAGGACATTCAAGGCACCACAAGCCACAGGCAGGGAAGCCCTGAATCCCACAGACCCCCAAAGCTTCATGAGCCACAAATCCCATAACGAATGTCCTGAAAGGGGCTGACAGGATTTCCTCAGACCTAAAGCTGAGCCCATTTCTATTTTAGCCGTTAGCACTGGGCTGATGTTTTGCCTCCCGCACAAGAAGTGTGCCAGGCACGCTGGCTGCACTCCCCGTTTGCTGTCAAGGAACTAAACGAAGTTTCCAGCTGAGCAGGAAACATGGCATGTGGGTGGGTGTGAAATGAAGTGCCGGGGTGATGCTTTGGCCTCCTGCTTGCACAGCGACAGAACAAGAAGCCAGGGGCACAAGTTGGAACATGCAAAATTTAATCTGGTTATTAAAAAAATAAAATCTCTTTTCTTTACCAGAGAGAACTGGGCAGATCTGGTTGCCAGAGAGGATGTCAAATCTTTAGCCCTGTGTTAGAGATGTTCTTCAAGCCTCAAAGGGGCAAGACACTGAGCAACCCAGAGACCTGCTCTGAGCACAGGCTGGAGATCTCTTCACGCCAGCCCTCCGACAGGAATCGGTCCATGATTTTATGATGATCTCCTCAGCAAGGAATCTCTGCCATTGGAAGGGGAAGGGCCTGGGAGGAGGCCCAGCAAGGTACAGAGCATGGACCTGCCTCTAACATTGACAACAGGCTTTTGGGATCAACCTTAGAGGAGTGTGGGGCTGCTCCCTGAGAATTCATCCCTCTCCAAAAGAGGAAAAAACATGCCTGGAGATTCCTGCCAGGACTCCTGGGGAGCTACCGGGCATGCACCTCAGTCCTACATGAAGAAAACTTTGCAGGTAACTGCCAAGGAGGAGGCTGCGGCTGCTGCCCAGGAAATTCAGCCCTCTCCAGGGAAGGTCACAGCACTCCCAAGCTGCCTTGGACGAGTCCCAGCAAGGGACACAGCATGGACATGCCTCCAACATACATGAAATGCCTTAGCTGGCTTCCCTGCAGGACTTGGGGGCTGCTCCCTGCCAAATTCCCTGCTCTCCAGGGGAGGCCAAAACATTCCAGAGCTGCCTGCCAGAGGTCCAGTAGAGCTACGAGCCACGCACCTGCCCCCAACATACACAATGCTCTTGGAGGATCTACTCTAGAAATCTGGGGCTACTACCTGGCACTTCCCCTGTCTCCCGAGGAAACCTCGATGCTCCTGGAGATGCCTGGGAGCAATATTGGGCAGCTACCAGGGATGGACCTGGCTCCAACAGCCACAAAATGCCTCAGGTGTCTGCCTTGGAGGAGTCTGGGGCTGCTACCTCAATGAATGAATTCCTCATTCTTCAGGGGAGGCCAAGACACCCCTGGAGATGTCTGGGAGGACTCCTGGGGAGCTACCAGGCACGGTCTTTTCCCCAACATACGCACTGCTTTTGGGGATGTTACCTTTAGAATTGTCTGGGGCTGGTAATTCACCTGCCTCCAGAGTAAACCCAAGTGTTCCCGGAGATGCCGTGGAGGAGTCCTAGAGAGCTACCAGGCATGTAAATAAGTCTAGCATACACAGAATGCCTTCAATAGCTACTTTGGAACAGTTTGGCGCGGCTACCTCTGAAATAACGTTGTCTCCAGAGGAGGGCAAAACATACTGGAGATTCCTCACAGGAGTGCTGGGGAACTACCACTCATAGACCTTCCTCCAACACAAAGAAATCTCTTCATCTAGCTAACCAGGAAAACTCTGGTGCTGCTACCTGGGACTTCAGCTGTCTCTGAAGAAAATGAAAACCCTCCGGTAGATGTATGGGGATAGTCCTGAAGCGAAAACAGAACGGACCCGTCCCCAACATACACAATGCTCTTCGGGTAGCTATCAAGAGTATGGCAGCAGTCAGGAAGAGCCACAATCAATCATATAGCCACAACCAATCTTTCACCAAGAACCAAACAGCAATAACTAAGTAGGCGTATACTGTCGCAAATGACTACAAACTTCTTAGTAGGGAGGGAACTTATCCTCAAAATAGCAGCAGGTATACTGATGATAGATTACTTCCACGGCTATACAATACCGGTACAAAGTGAATGAGATTTCAGAAAGGGCCAAAGCATCCCAGAGGGGAGGACAATCCGATCCCAGAGGGGACCCAGCCATCCCAGAGCTGGGCGATCAACCAAACCGACTCCAAAAGGGAGCCCAAAGGGGGACCAATGAAGGAACAGAGTCTCACTTCAGAGATGATCCGGAGGTGTCTGGAGTCTCGGTACCTAGCTGTGCTGCAAAGCCACCAGCTGCACCTTTCAAGGATGCTTCTGGACGCCAGGCTCACAGCTCCTGGGCTCGCAGGAAAGCTCTTCTGCTCAGTCATTTCCCCTGCTAACCAGTCGCCTTTACGTCTGCTCACGCCTGCCTGCTCCTGCCCTATCAGCTCCTCGGACACCAGGGACATCACAAGCACCTGCTCAGCAGGAGCGTCCTCACTTCCAACACCCCCGCTTTTTCACCTCCACGTCCACCTCCGTCCCCCATCTCCCTGCGCTCTCCTCCCTCCCAGGCACCTTTCTCACCCACTCCACGGCTTCCCAATGCCTCTGTCTCTCTCTGTGTTTGTGTGGCAGATGCTACCTCAGAAGCATTGTCCCAGCCAGGTCACCTGCATCTCTCTCTCTTCTCCCTCTACTCTCAGCATGACTGCGCCAGCTGTCCGATTTGCTTCTTGACCTCAAAGGCCCTTTCGTCCTGCCCTCCCTTCTGCTGTTCAATTCTGTTCCTGCAAGAGAAGTGACAACCAGTCGGTGTCCCCTCTGTGGTATCTTACCTGCATCTTCCTGAGCTGGACAGCTGGTGGGAACTGTCACCATCAGCCCCCGCAGTGCTTGAAGTCTTCTCCTGGCACAGGCGTAGCTCTGGCTGTGCTTGGTGTGTTACCATGCTTCCTGAAGAACAGCAAAACTCAAAGTTACTCCTGGGCAATGTCCTGCTGCAAAGAGCTGCTTTGAAGGCAGCTTGGCAGCAGACCCTGAGGCTGTGTCGGGGCCGGGGGTGGCCACATCTGCCTCCTTCCAGCGGGATTTTGGAAAGCCCGTTTCCAGCTGCGAGTGCCAGGCCAAGGGCACGGGGCAGAAACAGACCCCACCCCAAGGGCTCCAGTCCTGGGCTGGGCTCTGTCCCCAGACCACTAGAACTTCTAAACAGGCTCTCCCTCTAAAGGAATTATCTTCAGTTTGCAGAAAAGAAACCATATACTTCCAGATTCAGTAGTCTGACTAAGACTGCTGGAGGGCAACTGGGGCTTCAATTCCAGAACAAAAGAACTGCCATTACACAATCTCAGCCACCACCTCCATGACTGTCTTGTCAGTGACCCCCCATAAGCTGCGTTGTAAAAAATATCTAATGACTAATAGTGTCATTTACCCCCAAAATCTTTGCTTCCCTCATACCCTCAGCCTACCGCAGTAATAATCATACTGTTCTTCTGTAATTACACCTGAGAACCCTCCAAAGCTCCTGTCATTGGACAGGCACACACCATCCTGCAGGAGGAAAGGACAACATAGGCGCAGCCTGTATGACTGTCAGTGGCACAAGAGGTCCTTGTTTCTGGAAACACTCGCTAAGTCCCTGATCCAATGAGATCAAAGATTTTTTTACTTTTTCCTCCCCTAATAAGTTGAAGCCCTTCTAGGGGTCTTTAAAAGACCCTGACCTTAAAATGGCAACACTTCGGGCACAGGGGATGGGTCAGGTCATCTGTTTTAGGGTTCTCATAAAAACCCGAGGCATGTGTTGTGTCTATTCCTAAATTAGTTTTCCCTTTCCTTCACACTCCTCCCCCAAAAGAGAAAAAAAAAGCCAATGAGTAACAGCATCAGCACATTTGAAATGCTCTGCTAATACATGAGGTTTCCACTAAGGGTGCCATGGAACAGGTGCAGTGAGCTGAAAGCTGCAAGGCGCACACCAGCAGCGTGCAACGAGGAAAGGCCAGTGCACGTCAGCACCCTTGTTCTGACAGACGGCCATCGCTGAAGACCAGTCTGCTCGGTCAGGACGCTGAACCTCCGCTGCACCCACACCCAGCCCTGACCAAAAGCGGACACAAAGTGACTGTCCAGAAGCGGCATTTGGCTCAGGGGGCGTGCAGGGCAACAGGGACCCAGACAAACTGATAACAACTCCCCACGGTCACCTTTTTCTCCTTTTCCCCTTCCAGGTGACACTGGTCAAGCCCCAGGCACCTGCGGCCATTCGCTGTATGCAGCTCCCCTGATGCTGGATATCTGATACACGTTTAATAAAACAACGTACCCCCAGAGAGAGATTTTGTTTGTTCACCCTGAGCTGCGGGGAAGGTGCGTGCGTGGGTGAGGAAGATCTGCTTTCTCTGTGTAATTTTTATGCCTCAGCAAAAACACTGCAAGATTCGGTCTAGAGGACGGCACTGAAATCAAAAGGCTAAGCGACCAAGAAGGCTCCAACTGCACGTTTCCACCTCACTGCCTTAAACCAAACAGACTTTGGATCCTGATTGCCCACTTCAGCCTGGCATAGTCCCATTCCTCGTCCAAAAGCTACCGTGCGCCTGGCTGAGGCCAGACACAATCCACACAGAGAGCAATCAGAGCTAAACCCTGCACTTTCCTTGGGACAGTATCCTTGGAAAACTTCTTTGCTGGGTTGTTTTAAAACCTGTAACTGCAAGAGAACATCCCTGATGGGTTGACAGGAACTTCCTGGCTGTGGTAAAACCATCCGCCCTCTGCACCCCCATTTCCCAAGAGCCGGCAGCACAGCCTGGCTGGGGGGAAAGGCACCTATCAGACCTGGGGGCCCAGAGAGGAGCACAAGCATCTGCCAAGGGAGCTGCATCCAGCCAGGAGCCCTCCCCACTGGCTTCTCTGACAACAAAGCCCTGGTGTGGGCTCCCACCAGGAGAGACAAAAATCTTCCAACTTTTCCCTCATTTCCCAGGGATTCCCGGAGCTATCATGAGCTACCTCTCTGTGGCACTGCACAGTTCAGCTACCCCTGGTGGGCAATACTGAAAACAACACACAACCCATCAGCCCAGGAGTCAGACGGATACTGAGGGAGGGCAAAAGGAAGAGGGATGAGAGTACGTCAAGGGTGCAGAGAGGATAATGCGTGCTTGTCCAGCATTATCCAGCCAGCACCTACGGGGAGACCACTGCCATGGCCTCCCCAGAAGGACACAGTCCATTCCACTTCCCACCCACCACCAAGCTCTCTTGTGTTCCCACTCTACATTTCTAAGTCATTTTTAAATGTCTGTGTCTAATAGAAAACACCTGGGTAAGTCTGGGTGCTATCAGGAAACACCCCAGAATTCACTCCAGACTGCCAGCGCACCAACCTTCAGGGATGAGCACCAGCCACGTCCATTGCCTTTGGGCAGTCACAAAATCCAAGCCTGCTGGTGAAGCTCTTACTCACAGAAGTCGTTCCCCGTTGCGGCCATCGCTCCTCTCAGGAACAGAGGGGAAAGCTCAAGGCTCTGAGGATGTGCTCCAGAAAAAGAACACCAGTGCAAGAAGATCCCCGTCACCTAATTGAAAAGAAATCATTCTAGCTCAATGAAATGAGTACCCAAAATGAAACACACAGAACCGCCTCGGCCACCAAAACCGTTCCAGTGGTAGTTTTTAACTGCTGCCGAGCTGCAGGCTGATGACCTTACCACCGCTGTCACAGGGCGCCAGTTCACAGCAATTACGAAGGCCCTTTTGAAAGACTCCAATGCACGTCACCTTCTCTGAAGAGGACCTGCTGCTGACCTGTTGCCAGCGTTAGCAGCAGAGCCCTCTGGCTCTCCAGCCCACACTTTCCCACCTTGTATGAGGGAGTGACCAGCTTGCAGCTGCTACTTTAACGGCTCTCTTTGCCGTGCTCCTTTTCTGCCTGGCTTCCTACTGGATCAGTCAGGGTGGGCTTCTTGTCATTCTAGACTGAGGCCAACTTCTCAGGAGGAGGACTACACTGCTGTCCCCATGCTTACTTATTTTAGAATATGGAAGAGAAATTATAATTTGCAAATAGGAACTCTGCTCATAGCCCATATCTATCTAGTCTATAGCCCACAGCTCTGAAGGCATAGACCAGCCTATACCTGTTTCCTGTATCTACCTACTCTATGATCTGTCTGGAACGTCAGATCCTAATTACCTTTATTAGAGAAGGGAACTGGGGGGAAGGGGAAAGAAAGAATAGGTGGAAAAAAGGAAAAGTGTAGGCACGCAATTGAAAAAGAAAGGAGCTGAGATATCCCAAAGACCAGCTCAGCCCACCTCGCTTTAGCTGGCAAAAAGCTGTGCAGCTTGGAGGAAAAAAAAGTGATTTTGATGCACACAGGTGTCTGAGTTCAGACATGAAGCAGCAGAAAAACCTTGACACGGCTCCTTTTCACTACCCGTGTGCATGCTGTGACTTCCTCGTTTCCCGGAAGTCCTCCCAGACTAGCAGGGACGTAGCATCTGCCCAGTCCGCGTGCCACGACGAGAAACGGGTTTGACCATGAAGGGGGTCAGAAGCCCCTGGCGCCCCGGCGTTTGCTTGGTCCTGAAGCCCTGAAGGGCCTGTCAGAGCTGGGGAGCCCCAGGGACAGAAGGGAAGGACAGTGGTCAGCTCCCGTAGGGAGACTGACGAGGCTCTGTCCTTCCTTCTGGCCGCAGGAGCATGCCCTGGGCCATGCCTCTCCTCCGCCCCAGGGCAAGGCGAGGCCTGAGGAAGGCTCTGGGGCAGAGCCCTGACTCCTGCCAGGTGCTGGCCAGGCCAACTGTTGCGTTAAAAGTTACTGTCATGTGGGAGTCTGAGGAGTGGCTGGGGGGGGAACCCTCCCCTCGAGTCACGAGGTTCAGACAGGACCCCCTCGCCTTCTAAACTCCTTCTCAGAGAGGAGTCGAGGTGCAGCTAAGTCCAGGCTTAGTCTCAGACTTGCTCAACAGTTTCTTTTCTAAGGACCATATATGTAGCTACTCGTCAGAGTCAGAGCCCTCTCAGGGCTTTCACTGTGCAAAGTCGATTAAGGCGACAGCGTTAATTTACAACGTTTATAAGTCCGGTCGTGTTCAGCGTACTGAACTTCACAATTACGAATTCACAAATAACGCGCTGCACCCCCAGTCTAGTCATGTTGCATGAACTACCACGGCCACGCTTAAAGAGTCTGGTCGTGCTTAATGAGAACTACCACGGCTAGATTAATGAAGAGTGCAGTTTATTAGAGCAACAGACACACGGGTGCTTTGGATTACCAGTGATAAATTCACTGTCTGCAAAGCACGTGCAAATACCAAGAGTATGAGTAACACTGCCGGCTACAAACGCGTTCAAAGATAATAAAGCAATTCTAGAGACATTTCTAAGTTTCCCGGGGAGGCCCTTGGTATAACCAAGTGTTCGAATCTTACCCAAAGGCGTCCCGATGGGGGGGAAGAGAGGTTTAGCCCGTCGACTGATACCAGAGGTCAGAGTGGTACATGATGGTGTCTTCCCTAACATTCTCCCACTCTGAAGCCATTTTATACTATCTTTCACCTTTCGGGTGGAGCTTGAGTGACTCTAGTCACATATACCTTTGTTTAGGACTGGTGTAAAGTTTCCTCGCTTTGCTTTTAAAGGTATAAGCTAGGAAAATTCAAAGCGCAAGCTCAGTGAGGGGTGGTCGCACCTTGGAGGCGGGTAGCTTTTGGGATGGAGGTGTGTTTTGGTATTATAATGATGTTATAATGAGCAAAGTTCACCAAAAGGACAGCATTATTGTCAAAAACGTGACAGACGGTTGGCCCAGGGTGGTAAATACGCAGCTTATCAGTCCCATAATACCTTTAAGTTCCCATATAAGTGCAGAGCCTGGCTGCTGCATCTCCACACCGCTCCACCCTCCGAGCAGTACCTCTTAGAGCCAACGCACCAAGTTGCCCTGGCGTTACCAACACCTAAGGGTGCAGGCCTAGGGAACTTCCATGGAGCGGACTCCTTGCACGTCAGCCGCATTCCACCCGGGAAGCTTCTTCAATGCTGTGCCTTACCTAAAAGTGTGAATATAACTTTAATTTCTAAGTCACCTCAGCAATTATCCCACACCAACGCCAGCGGCTCCCATCACACAGCTCCTCCTGCCCAGGGCTGTGGCTGGCAGCACAGACAGACCCGCAGTTTGGGAAAGACTTGCCGATCCAGAGCAAATGCAGGGCAGCTCCCCTCCTGTCCCCATCCCTCCCCTCCCCTCCCCTCCCCTCCTCTCCCTCCCTGAGCAGGCCCAGGCCCCAGGAGCGGAGCGAGGGACGGCAGAGCTGTGCACACACCTTGCGCTGCTGAGAGAAGAGCTCCAGGTGCCATTCCCTCCCTTCTCGAAGGCCGTCTCTCCGCAGGCCCTGTGTCCTGGCTGGCCAGGGGCGAGCTGCAGCGGGGAGGGCAGCGCTGTAAGGAGAGGCCCGGGCTGCCCCTGCCCACCTGGCAACAGCTGCGCCATTGGCCACGGCTGAGCCAATCAGCGGAGCCGGTGTTGGCCTGTCCCAGCCGGCCTGGCGCGGGGGGGCAGAGGCCGGGGGGCCTGAGGAGAAATGGGTGAGAGACAGGGTGGGGGCAGCCGGGGCGAGTGGGGGACCAGGGCAAGGACCGGGACTAGGGCCAGGACCAGGACCAGGACCAGGGCCAGGGCCAGGACCAGGACCAGGACCGGGACCAGGGCCAGGACCGGGACCAGGGCCAGAACCAGGACCAGGGCCGGAACCAGGACCAGGGCCAGGACCAGGGCCAGGCCCGGGACCAGGGCCAGGCCAGGCCCAGGGGAGCTGCAGGCTCCTGCAGCAGGTATCTCCCAGCGTGGACGGGCCTGGGGGGGACCTGGAGAGCTCACCGCCCATGGGCCCCGCCATGGCCCAGTTCACCGGCCCTGGGCCCGAGTGCTCAGCCCCAGGGACAACCCCACAGCCAGGGTCAGCGCGGCTCCTGCTGCTGCCCCGAGGGTGGCCAGCCTCCAGTCAGCCCTGAGCCAGGGTGCAGGTATCTGAGCTGGGACGAGATGGAAGAGCCTGGAAACCAATTCATCGAGAGGAGGCGATGGAAGACGGTACAGTGTAAGTGGCAGGTGGGATTAACGGCCACCCTCCGTTTTGTCTCGGGATCAGTACTGTGCTTGCACATGGACTAAGCCCCAGTTAGTTCGTAGCAGAAATTGTTGTTACTGCTCCTGGGTGCCAGAGAGCTGTTCCTGCTCCCTCCTCCCCGGTGCAACCTGAGCGCACGACTGCCCTGCCTGCCCCTGCCTTGGTGCTTTGGGAACTGGGGTGAAAAGGAAAGGCAGACTGGCGTGGTTACGGGGTCCCTTGAGGTGTCCTGGTTTTGCTTTGCTAATCGCTTCTGTAACATTTCCTGGGCTATTCACTAGATATGTGCATAGAGAGGCAAATTAGGCCATGAAGTAAGTTTCCAAGTAAGGGTTTCCTTCTTGCAATAAAACATGATTCCATTTTCTCATAGGTAACAGACTGAAAGATAGAAGCCGAAGCAGCACGTAGCTCTTGTGAAAATAGGTAACAACCGATGGTTGCATTCAGTTGATCCTTAGTTGCTTCCTGCGTAGGAAAATGGTACGTTAATGTAATCTTTTGTGTAGAGGCAGGGCCTTGATAATGCTACTGTGTAGGCAGCGAGTATGCGGATGTCAGGTTTTCTGCATCTTTGTGACTGATTTTTCTTGTTTCTTTTAATGAGGAAAATCTTGCTGTGTACTCCTGAGGAAAGAAAGAAATGCAAAGAACTGATGAAGCAAGAGCTGCCAGTCAAGGTGGGAGTGTAGGTTAATAGGGGTTTGAAATTTTCTCGACTGTGTTCTAGCCAAAAGCCTTGTCTTAAACAATGGAAACGAGCTGAACTCCCAGGAATTTTTCATCCCTGCACAATTCTGTATTGCTACGGACTTTACCAGCCATGGTCATGGACTCTGGGCCTGTCCTGTAGTGAGGTCAAAGCAGGTATTCAGGGAAAAAAAAAAGGTGGCTTTTCCAAAATGCTTATGAGACAGAAGGCAACAGCTGGCTGCAGACAGGTGGGAATATAAAGAAGTGGTCAGTGTCACTCAGAATGAGGAACAGTGAGGTGGGTACAGCCGTAGCGTGACAGTTTTCATGGCCTTGAGCAGCACAGCAGGAGTTTTCAGGCAGCACGGCCGGCTGGCAGGGGTGTGTGAACAGCTCCTCCCGAGCGTGGAGATGGGCAGGGGAGAGGACAGTGCTGTTCCTGTTGGTGTGTAGCAGGGGACAGTCAGTGGAAGCTGCTCTCGGGGCGTATAATTAAGAGCTGTCGTCAGTGGGAAGTGACGCTTTCCCAAAATAAGAAGACATGACGTTCTGAAACAGCCGTTTTCCTAGGAGCTGCGTCAGAGCTAAGGCAGATGAGAGAGTCTTGCCTGCCGTTAGTCGCTGAGGCCGATGACAAGTCACTCAGCAGTTTTGGCAAGGACAGAAGAGGATAGATACATATGCGCCTCTGTGCTGATTGTCTTTGGGTTTTGCAGGTGGTAGGTTTGGCAGGACCTACTGTGTCGTTAATGTGATGGTAACAGCAAAACCTGTCGGCATCTGTGTAGGGCATTTTAGATTTTATATATGAGTACTTGAAGAGTTTGATGTTAACGTTGAGGTACGGTAGTTACAGTGTCATCAGAAGAAAGTGAAGTGAAAGAAGATGAGGCTGGCAAAGATACTCAAAAGCGGTATAATCTTTGACAGCGGGAACTTGTCATTAAGAGTTTATATGAACAGTTTTCCTTCAAGGTACTGTTCCTTTTAAAGATTTACAGAGGACATTTTGCTGTTCCCATATTCCGTGATGTTAAGTTAAAGCTCGCCACTGAGATTTAAAAACAAAAAGACCAAGGTGTCCTGGAAAGAAGAGTATTTACACAGACTCGCTAGTCTTACTCTTGTAGTTTTCAGTTCTCCTGAAACAGCAGGTATGTGTTTTTTCACTTGTGCTGTGCGGTGATTTAAAAAAAAAGAAAAAAAAAAAAGAAAAAAGAAAAAAACTTGAAACTTCCTCTGAAATGAGAGGTGGGAGAGACACATCACCTTTTCTGCCTCTTCCACTGTCCTGCTTTCTCTTAAACTTGTTTGTATCATAATTCTAAATTCTTTGCTTTCACTAGAGGCAAGACGACCGAAGATACTGTTTATGGACTGGTGGTCTCCTGTCAGGCAGAGATATCCCTGTAGACGTGCTGGGTCCCAGAGGCCTTGCTGCAAAAGGACTAAGGCGTGGGTGTGTGGTTAGTGATGGTTCTCCCTTACCCACAGTGCTGTGAGTCAGGTCAGTGAATAATGCTTTGGAGGGGTTTCAGATTGGTGGTACTTACAGAAGAATAGTATGATTATTACTGCGGTAGGCTGAGGGTATGAGGGAAACAGGTTTGGGGAGGAGAGGATACTTTTTATTAGCCGTTAGATTTTTTACAATGTGGTGTTTGTGGGTCACTGACAAGACCATCACGGAGGTGGTGGCTGAGATTGTGTAATGGCAGTTCTTTTGTTCTGGAATTGAAGCCCCAGTTGCCCTCCAGCAGTCTTAGTCAGACTACTGAATCTGGAAGTATATGGTTTCTTTTCTGCAAACTGAAGATAATTCCTTTAGAGGGAGAGCCTGTTTAGAAGTTCTAGTGGTCTGGGGACAGAGCCCAGCCCAGGACTGGAGCCCTTGGGGTGGGGTCTGTTTCTGCCCCGTGCCCTTGGCCTGGCACTCGCAGCTGGAAACGGGCTTTCCAAAATCCCGCTGGAAGGAGGCAGATGTGGCCACCCCCGGCCCCGACACAGCCTCAGGGTCTGCTGCCAAGCTGCCTTCAAAGCAGCTCTTTGCAGCAGGACATTGCCCAGGAGTAACTTTGAGTTTTGCTGTTCTTCAGGAAGCATGGTAACACACCAAGCACAGCCAGAGCTACGCCTGTGCCAGGAGAAGACTTCAAGCACTGCGGGGGCTGATGGTGACAGTTCCCACCAGCTGTCCAGCTCAGGAAGATGCAGGTAAGATACCACAGAGGGGACACCGACTGGTTGTCACTTCTCTTGCAGGAACAGAATTGAACAGCAGAAGGGAGGGCAGGACGAAAGGGCCTTTGAGGTCAAGAAGCAAATCGGACAGCTGGCGCAGTCATGCTGAGAGTAGAGGGAGAAGAGAGAGAGATGCAGGTGACCTGGCTGGGACAATGCTTCTGAGGTAGCATCTGCCACACAAACACAGAGAGAGACAGAGGCATTGGGAAGCCGTGGAGTGGGTGAGAAAGGTGCCTGGGAGGGAGGAGAGCGCAGGGAGATGGGGGACGGAGGTGGACGTGGAGGTGAAAAAGCGGGGGTGTTGGAAGTGAGGACGCTCCTGCTGAGCAGGTGCTTGTGATGTCCCTGGTGTCCGAGGAGCTGATAGGGCAGGAGCAGGCAGGCGTGAGCAGACGTAAAGGCGACTGGTTAGCAGGGGAAATGACTGAGCAGAAGAACTTTCCTGCGAGCCCAGGAGCTGTGAGCCTGGCGTCCAGAAGCATCCTTGAAAGGTGCAGCTGGTGGCTTTGCAGCACAGCTAGGTACCGAGACTCCAGACACCTCCGGATCATCTCTGAAGTGAGACTCTGTTCCTTCATTGGTCCCCCTTTGGGCTCCCTTTTGGAGTCGGTTTGGTTGATCGCCCAGCTCTGGGATGGCTGGGTCCCCTCTGGGATCGGATTGTCCTCCCCTCTGGGATGCTTTGGCCCTTTCTGAAATCTCATTCACTTTGTACCGGTATTGTATAGCCGTGGAAGTAATCTATCATCAGTATACCTGCTGCTATTTTGAGGATAAGTTCCCTCCCTACTAAGAAGTTTGTAGTCATTTGCGACAGTATACGCCTACTTAGTTATTGCTGTTTGGTTCTTGGTGAAAGATTGGTTGTGGCTATATGATTGATTGTGGCTCTTCCTGACTGCTGCCATACTATTGATTGATACTATATCATTGATTACTAATAGAAATGGGAAGCAGGACCATGCCCTGTAGCTCCCCGGGACTCCTCAAAGGCATCTCCCAAAGTGTTTTGTCCTGCTGTCAAGGGAGCTGAAGTGCTGGGTAGACGCCCCAGATGCCGCAAGGGTAGACCTGAGGAGTTTGGCGAATGTTTGTGGCAGGTCCAAGACCAAGAACACACTGGAACTCCTCCTAAGAATTTCCCAGAGCCTTTGGTTTCCTCGAGAGATGAGTGACTTCCCAGGGAGCAGCCCCAGAATCTCCTAAGGTAGCTACCCGAAGAGCATTGTGTATGTTGGCGACAGGTCCGTTCTGTTTTCGCTTCAGGACTCTCCCCATACATCTACCGGAGGGTTTTCATTTTCTTCAGAGACAGCTGAAGTCCCAGGTAGCAGCACCAGAGTTTTCCTAGTTAGCTAGATGAAGAGATTTCTTTGTGTTGGAGGAAGGTCTATGAGCGGTAGTTCCCCAGCACTCCTGTGAGGAATCTCCAGTATGTTTTGCCCTCCTCTGGAAGCAACGGAATTTCAGAGGTAGCCGTGCCAAACTGTTCCAAAGTAGCTACCGAAGGATTTCTGTGTATGCTAGACTTATGTACATGCCTGGTAGCTCTCTAGGACTCCTCAGAGGCCTCTCAGGCAGAACTTGGGTTTACTCTGGAGACAGGTGGATTACCAGCAACAGAGAATTCTAAGGTAACTACCCCAAGAGCAATGCGTCTGTTGGGGGAAAGTCCATGCCCAGTAGCTCCCCAGGAGTCCTCCCAGACATCTCCAGGGGTGTCTTGGCCTCCTCTGGAGAAGGAGGTAGCAGCCCCAGACTCCTCCGAGGCAGCCACCTGAGGCGTTTTGCGTCTGTTGGGGGCGGGTGCATGCCTGGTAGATGCCCCATATTCCTGCCAGGCATCTCCAGGAGCATCAAGGTTTCCTCAGGAGACAGGGGAAGTGCCAGGTAGTAGCCCCAGATTTCTAGAGTAGATCCCCGAAGAGCATTGTGTATGTTGGGGGAACGTGCGTGGCTCGTAGCTCTACTGGACCTCTGGCAGGCAGCTCTGGAATGTTTTGGTCTCCCCTGGAGAGCAGGGAATTTGGCAGGGAGCAGCCCCTGAGTCCTGCAGGGAAGCCAGCTAAGGCATTTCGTGTATGTTGGAGGCATGTCCATGCTGTGTCCCTTGCTGGGACTCGTCCAAGGCAGCTTGGGAGTGCTGTGACCTTCCCTGGAGAGGGCTGAATTTCCTGGGCAGCAGCCGCAGCCTCCTCCTTGGCAGTTACCTGCAAAGTTTTCTTCATGTAGGACTGAGGTGCATGCCTGGTAGCTCCCCAGGTCTCCTCCCAGGCATCTCAAGGGCTGTCTTGGCCCTCTGTGGAGAAGGAGGTAGCAGCCCCAGAGTCCTCCGAGGCAGCCACCTGAGGCGTTTTGTGTCTGTTGGGGGCGGGTGCATGCCTGGTAGATGCCCCATATTCCTGCCAGGCATCTCCAGGAGCATCGAGGTTTCCTCGGGGATCGGGGAAGTGCCAGGTAGTAGGCCCAGATTTCTAGACTAGGTCCTTTGGGATCTACTAGAGTAGATTTCTAGAGTAGGAATCTAGATTTCTAGATTAGAAATTGGGATTTCTAGAGTAGATCCCTTGGGGAGGTGGCTTTCGGGAGCCTGGTGCACCCCACAGCCCCACTGCCTGCGTGATGGCACCGGGCACGGTCTGGCCCTGTCCTGTGGATGCAGTGCTCTGCTCAGCCCTGGCAGCTGCTGGGATAGCGGCAGGATTTGGGGCCTGGCCAATGCTGTCACACCGGTGAGAGGGACGTGGCAGGGGCAGAGGACAGCTGCTGCTGCAGTGGCGGGAGAAGGCCAGAGCAGCCCAGCTGCCCAAAGGGCTGGGAGCTCGGCCCCAGCAACCCAGGGGAGGTGGGGCAGGGTGCCAATGGGGCCACAGCTCTTCCCTCTCCACAGGGAAACTTCTCCCCTGGCTCACGGGCAAGGATGTGCGAGCCCAGAGCGCGCCAGAGGTGGCCACGTCTGAACAGCAGGCTGAAACCTCCAGGTTTTGTAGTCCAGCAGGGCAGCTGGGGCTTTGTTGCAAGGACACCCTGGGCCAGTGTGTGCTGTGCTGCCACGGGCTGCCGCAAAGCCGGGGCATCAGGCAGCTCTCGGGGCAATCCTGACTCCTTTGGGGTCTGCCTTCTCCCTTTTGCCCTCTGCCTCCCTAGAGAAAAGACTTCCACAGGAGGTGAACAAACATGACTTCTTCTGGGGGAAAGCCTAACAGAGGGGTGAAATTCTACAATACTGGGGCCAGGGTGTGCCGAGAGGTGAGCTGTCCTGCACGCAGCGGTAGAGGCCTGGAACAACACTGTCTGCTCGGCCTGCTCAGGGTGGTTCTCGTGCAAAGGACACCGTGGCCTTGGGTTTGTGGTTCCAGCTTTAATCAAAAAGAGGCTTCTTTTTGATTCACTTCTGCCTGGCTTTGCAGGGCCAGCAGCACAGCGCCCCCAGGGTCCATCCCGATGTTGGCTGCTCCCTTGGAGATCTCAGGATCAGCATGGTCTGAGTTGCCAGGGACGAGACTGAGAGTTCGGCGTCTTTCTGCAAAGGCTGGAGGGCTGCAACAGAAGGCAAGAGAACAGAGCTGAAACCCACCTGTCTGCAGAGACCCCCAGGCATCCCCTCCACACCATGCCAGCCCCACCCATCCCTTTCCCTGGCCTGGAGGAGCACGTGGGACAAACGGACCAGCTGGAAGCTGCTGCGCAGGAATGCCCCAAATGCCCCCGAGATGTTCCTCTGCCCTTGAAGTGTTTCCCTGGAGCAGGTCAAGGCATAGCAGCACACTGCCCAGGCTCTGTCCCCTGGCCCACCAGCCCCGGCACACACAGCGCTGCCCCTACTCACCGTTGCAGATCTCGGACAGCTTCTCCTCGCGTTTGTCCCTCAGGTGCTGCGCGGCAAGCCCTAGGCACAGAGCTCCGTCAGACCTCCCGCTCCCCAGCATGCTCCCAGCAGCACAGCTCCCGGCTCTGCCGGTCTGGCTGCACGCCCTCCTCCCCCTCAGCAGGGTGACCCCAGGGAAGGACAGTGCCCGAGGCAGGGTGGGGCCGAGCAAGGCTGCCACCAAGCCCACCTGCGTGGGCAGGGGTGGGAGAGGGAGGCACAGAGCCCCTGGCTGCCCAGGCCCTGCCCGGGGCAGTCGGGGCTCTGGCAGCCACAGGGCTGCCCCGTGCTGCCAGTGCAGCGGCTGGGCCTGGGGCCAGGCTGCCAAAAGAGGGACCCCAGGGGCTGTGGCTCACCCATGAACCTCACGGCCGCCTCTCGCAAGGGGACCTGAGCATCCTTCAGGTACGGCAGGCTCTGACTCAGATATTCTTCAACTCTGCTCTTGTCCTGCACCAGCTGGAGAGAGCACAAGGGCTTGGGGCTGGCACAGACCTTCCCCAGTCGGCCGCACCGGCCCCTCCTCCCAGCACCCCCTGTCTCCCTCCCACCTCAGGCCATTCCCATCTCCCAGCCAGGAGCCCTGTGGGGCTGAGGTTCAGAGACAGCCGCAGGCAGAGGGGGTTCTGGAGGTCCTGAGACCCCTCTGTCCCACTGCCAGGACCCAGATGGGCCTGGGTCTCTTTCAACATCCTGAGGGCAGGGAGGGGAGAGGGGCCTGGAGAAGAGCCCTTTGGGGGGGCTCTGTGCCTGAGGGCAGGGAAGGAGGGTGCAGCTCCAGGCTGGGGGCTCCGGGCTGGAGCAGGGCAGGCGAGGCACAGCTGCACAGGGGGCACCCCTTGTCCAGCCCGGGCCCTGGGCCTTGGGGATTGTCCTCACCAAGCACTCCCCAATCCTGTACGTCTGCTGTGTCATGGCCAGGTGCTTGAGCTGTTTCCACTTTAGCAGCTTTGCAATGACGAGGAGGGCTTCCTGAGAGGCCTGCAGAGGGGGACAGGGATTGGGGGGCTTGTGGGCAGGGATTGGGGCTCTTTGAGGGCCCTGGCCTCCAACACCTGCAGGGACAGCTGGGAAGCCTCTAGGGACTCTTGTGTTCAGGCCTTGGTGGCCATGGGCTGCTGCTGAGCCCTGCTGGACCAGGTAGAGCAGGTGTGGGAAATGTCCGTGCTATCTTCTCCGCCCCTCCTGGTGCTGGGTATGCTGGGACCCTTCCTCTGGGGTGCGCCGGAGGAGGGCTGAATGGGGGGAGCAGGGATGGGGGGACCCCTCCTCGCCATGCTCCTGTGCAGCAGGCAGCACAGAGGGAGGAGGAAAGCAGTGGTGGGACCGGTGCAGGCAAGGAGGGGAGCTCTGCCCTGCCCTCAGTGACTCAGGCAGTTGGACCCTGAGGTGACACAGGCTCCAAGAGTCCAACTGCCAGCAGCAGCCCTTGCCCCTCCCGGATGCCCAGGCAACCCCTGTGCTGTCAGCACCCCCTGCCCCACATCACTGGTCAGGTTTGAAAGCTGTACCTTGGCCGTGCTCTCGCTCTGGTCACTCATGTGGAAGAACAGAGGGAGCAGGCTTCTCCGTGCGTTCTTCTTCATCTGCCGCTTGTCGTTCCCCACCACCATCTGCACCAGGTCTTTGAAGAGGCAGATGGAGAGCTCTCGCAGCTGGCTGGAGTCCTGGTAGGGAGGAGGACAGGGGCACTTCAGCAACAGCCGCTCCCCGAGCAAGGGCGTTAGCGTGGCTGATGTGAGGGGAGATGCTTGGGAGTCAGGTTCTGCACCCAGGAGCTGTGGGCCAGATCTGCAGCTGTGGCTGAATGGCCTCGGGCCCATGAAAGGCCGTGCAAGAGGTTTCCATCAGGCGGTGCCTGTGCCAGCCCCCCAGCATTCACCACCAGCCACACCACCCGCACCAGCGCAGAGCTCCTCAGGGCCGGGCTGAGGAGGAGACCGGGCTGGCCCTCGGCAGTGCCTCTGGGGCACACATCGCTGGCTCAGCCTCAGCACCCGCCATGGTGCCTGGGGAGAACGTCTGGTCCTGCCTGGCAGCGCAGCTGGGGAGGTCTCGCGGATCTGAGAGCAGCTCTTGCACTGCAGGTGCTTTGCACAGGGGCAGGGCTGGGCCCCAGCACGGGGGGCTCAGGTCGCCCGGAGGCATCGACCTGTCAGGGAGAAGCCGTGCTGGGCTGCAGAGCCCAGAAGGCATCCCCAAGAGAGCCCAGGGCCGTGAGGAGGGAACAGCCCTGCCCCTGTGCAGGGCTGGGCTGACGGGCACTTGTCCTTGCAGAGGGCCCATCAGTGGGGCTCAGGCTCCCACAGCAGCCTTACATCATCAAAGAGCGGCACGAGCTTCTCCACCAGCTGCAGAGCGGTGGGGCTGGCCTTCTTCCTCTTCATAGGACCCATCACGTTTCTGAAGAGAAGCAGGGCCTTCGTCTTGTTGTCAGTGTTGGCATTCTGCAGCGTCTCCATGATGTCCGGCAGCAGGACCAGCATTTTTCTTGCCTGTACGAAGCACAGAATTTCCTTTTTGTGAAGCGGTGAAAGACCGCCCGGGCAAAAATGCCCTGGCCGCTAAGCACCAGCTTCCCGGCCGGCTTCCTGGCAGGTGGCACAGGAATGCCTGCAGCAGCCTCCTGGCAGGCAGTGGCCATGGGCGCACTGATGGGCACAGGGGGATAGCAGGGGGTAGGGAAGTTAGGGCAGGAGAACAGAGGCTCCGTGTCCCCTGCTCAGCCACCCCCTTTTCCGACTGGCCCAAACGGGCAGATGGGTTGGTAGCCCTCCGGGCCTGGAAAGCTCCCCAGGCAGCCATGAAGCCCCTCCATGGCAGCGCTCTGCGGACCCCCGTGGCTCGTGCACTGCAGGGTGAGGGGAAGGGCAGAGATCTCCAAGCTGTCAGTGAGTGGGCTGTGACCCCTTCATGACAGAGGCCCACTGCCCCAGGCCCCTGAGTCAGCCCGTAGCATCAGCTGTACCCTAGGCTCTGGCTCATCCTCCCCTTCTCAGCAGGACGCTTCTTCTGGGGACAGCGTTCCCTCGACGGAGGCAGTTTGGCGCTGGCTGCCTCCGTGCAGAGCAGAAACTCCTGCCCGGCACCACGGGGATGTGCCGGGAGCGAGAGCTCCTGCAGGCGGGTGAGGGAGCCTTTCTCCTTGCACTGCAGCGGCAAGGTCCGAGCCGGAAGGACCCTGGGGTCCATGAAGGGGACAGCGAGGGCATTTGGAGCCGTCACCCCACCTCCCGACTCCTCCTGAGCCCAGGCCAAGCCACCGCCTTACCCCCACTGCCCCGGGCTGCCAACACGGCTTCACTTGACTATGCCCTGCTCACCGTCTCAGGTCTCTGCGACAGCGTGACGAGGCCTCTGAGCACCAGCGAGAGCAGCACCAGGCTTGGACGCCTCAGGTACCTCTGGGCTTTGTACAGGCCAGCAAACTCCTCTGATGCAATGTTGCTGGAGGCCAGCAGCTGAAAAAAAGATGGCAGTGAGAGACTGGCAGAGCCTGCAGGGCTCCCCGCACCGTGCGGCTCCTGGTTCCCACTGGCAGCTCAGGGCAAGGCCACCGGGGCCAGACAGCCCATCCTGGGGGCAGCAGGGGCTGGCTGGTGCGGGGGGGGAACCTGGTGCTGGGCAGGTCCCTGCGGGCCCTAAGGGGCTGTCCCCGTATGTCCTGAGGAGGTGACCGTTTGGGGGCGGATGGGAGGGGAGAGGGCCGTGCCTGTTTGCCTGGAGAGGCAGGCGCAGCCCTGAGGGTGAGCGAGGACTGGTCTGGTCACTCACGGCCAAGTGATGGATGCAGGCTTCCTCTGCGGTGGAGCTGAACATCCCGCGCAGCTGCTGGTCCTGGAGCTTGCTGAGCAGCTCCCTCAAGACCTTCTCCAATGTGTGGGGCTGGGAAAGCATCACCTCCCACATGGCCAGAGCAGCACTGCAGGCCCAGAGCGCTCTGTCAGCAGGGCTGCCTCGGCCACCACACTGTGCCCGGGCCAGCCCCGCAGGACCCAGGCTGTCCTGCAGCCCTGGCCCTTCCCGACCCCTCGCTTGGAGTGCCCGGGTGCCCGCCTGGGCAAGCAGGAGGGGACTGAGATAGTGTTCCCTGTGGGGCCGGGAGGAACTTCGTGGTGGGGCTCTGGGCTGGCTTGGGCAGCTTTGGCTACTGCGGGCCTGGCCGATCCACCAGGGCTGGAAAGCATGGTGGGGGGGATGTCCTGCGGTTTTCCGTGGGTCTGGCAGCCAGAAAGTCTCCAGGCCCCTCTCCCCACACGGAACAAGCCCACGGGGGCTGTTGGGGTCAGTACCTGTCACATGATGGAGACAGCTTCAACAGGCTCGTGACCACTTCCCTGGGGCACTGGTCGGTCATCAGGAGAAGCAGCAAGTCCAGGCTGTGCCGGGCTGACGCCATGCCGATGCACTCCATGTTTTCATAGATGCACCTCATGATGTTTGGCACCTGGAGGGCACATAGGTGAGGATGGTGCTGCCACTGGAGTGCAGCCATTTCCTCCGCTGCCTCTGAAACTGCTGCCCTTCCCATCCTACTCTGTGGCTTAAAATGGCTTAAAATGGTGCCTGAGGCACCTGGGTTAGGGAGGGAGGGAGGGAAGCAGGGAGGGAGGCAGGAACAACGGCTGAAGGGCTCAAGGGCAGGGCAGGGCAGCCACAGGCCACTTACCTCCGTCAGCCAGGAGGCAGGTTCTCTCATGGCCACATGCAGGATGCTGCTCGCCTCCTCCTTGTCATAGATGCTTGAGTCTGTCATGGCCTCAACGGCCACGAGGACGATGTCTGTCTTCTCTGAAGGCTGGAGGTATTTTCCAAACGCCTACGGGAGGAAGACAGGCCGGGAAGACGTGTCACACCGAGTGCCCTGACGGTGCTGCTTAGCTGAGCAGTGAGAGCAGCTCTGGCGAGAGATGGCCCGGCCGTGCTGGCAGCAGTGCCCGCAGGAAAGCTGGAAGCAGGGGCTGCAGTCACTGGGCGGTGGAGGATGAGAAGAGAGGGCCCTGAGGGTGAGGGAGGAGGGCTGTGGTCGTGGGCCCAGCGTGCTGGCCCTACAGAGAACCAGGGCTTGCTGGCAGCCAGGAGGGCTGGAGCTGCTGCTGGGACACCGGAGTGCAGCCCTTTTTAGTCCCTGCTCGGGGACAGCAGCAACCCTCTCACCAGGGACAGGGAGGCCATGCCAACCCCGCTGCTTCTGGATCCCTTTGCTCACGCAAGTCTCCTGAGGAGCTGATGCCACGGACATGCAAGGGAGGAGCTCATTACCGTTGTAATGTTGCTGGTGCTGGGCGAAGAAAGCCAGGAGGTGTTCTCAGCTTCCCGTTTGCGTTGATGCTGTGGATGCTTTGGGTTACCCTGTGGCAGCGTCATGCCTAAACAGGAGGGGAGCACACACGAGTCGGTAGGACACAGCGCCTTTGCCAACAAGCTGACCAAATGGTGAGAAGAGCTTTGAACTAGGAATGGCTGAGGAGGGAGGTTACGACGCACAGTCAGGGGAGGAGGTGGTGGACAGGGGTATAAAGCAAAGGGGGACAGGCAAGGGCAACGAGAGGGACCTGATGGAGAAGGATGAGAGACACCTGCCCCTCAAGTGTACGTGTGCAAATGCTCGTGGCCTGGGAAACTCAAAGGAACTAGAGCTCTGCATGCAGTCACACAACTAAAACATCGTTGGAATAACTGAGATGCGGGGGACGGCTCGCATGGCTGAGTGCTGCGCTGCATGGATGCGAGCTCTTCAGGAGAGCTGGCTAGAGGAGGAGGGGGGGGGTGCCTCGTATTTGAAGGAGCAGCTCAGATAGACGGGACAATCGAGTCTGAGAGAGAGCGTGTGGGTCAGAAGCAGAGGAGAGGCGAGGCAGTGCTGGTGACATCGTGGTGGCAGCGTGTTGCAGACCCCCCCCTACTCAGAGCAAGGATATGGATGAAGTCTTCCTGAAAGCACGTGGGGAAGTCTCCGTGTCACACGCCCTGATTTTCATGGGGAACTTTAACATCCCCGAGACCTGCTTGCAAGGCGGCAGGACGCAAGCAGTCAGGGAGATTTCTGGAGGGCGTCAGGGCCAGCTTCTCGCTGCAGGCACTGGCGGGGCCAGCCGGGCTGATGCACAGCTGCGTCTGCTGTTCTCCCATAGGGAAGAATTCTTTTTGGGACGTGGTAATCAATGGTAGCTTTGGCTGTGGGGACCATGAAACAGCCGGGTTCTGAGAGGTCCTGAGAGGAGTGGGGAAGGAGAGCAGCAAAGAACAGGTCCTGCACTTCTGGTGAGCACGCAGCTTCTGCAGCAAAACGATAGCTGGGATGCTACGGGAAGCAGCTGTGAGGGGCAAAGGAGGTCAGGGACGCTGGCAGACTTTCATGGACGGCCTCCAGCAAGCACAAGAATGGTCCGTTGCAATACTCAGGGAAACAAGCAGGCATACGAGGAGATGTCTGTGTGTGGAGGAGATGTCTGTGTGTGGAGGGACGCAGCCCAGCACAGCTTCTCTTACATTTTTGCTGCAGGATGAATCTGAAGAGGTAATGAAGAGCATCCAAAGCCCCCCAGCTGATCTCCCAGTTCTTGCAAGTGTGGCAAAGGATGAGACGTCCCAGCAGCTGTCCCAGGATGGGGACCTGGATCTCTGTGTGGCAGGCACGGCTGTCATAGTAGCCTACAAAGGTTCTCCAGACCTGGGTGAGGGAGGCAGGACAGGTAGCAGGGCTGAGGGGCAGCAGCTGCCACCAAAGCCCTGAACCCAAGACTCTGCCCGGGGAAGGATCCCCGGCGAGTCAGAGCTTTGGAGGGCCCTCGCAAAGCTGCTAGCCCCCTGGGCAGCAGAGCAGGGAGAGCTGCCAGGCCTGGGCTCCCGCCATGCTCCTTGGGCAGTGCTGCCCTGCACAGGACTGGGGGCCGAGATGGCTCCCGGCAGAGAGGGAAGTGGGGAGAGAAGACCGTGGGAAAAAGAAAGAAACCAAGACCCTCACTCCAGGGCAGAGCCTTGCTGAATGCCTCAACCGGTGCCCAGGCTTGCCTCGCAGGCATCTCTGAGCTGCAGCTGCAGGTGCTCCGGTGTGCAGGGAAGGGGAGACAGCCTGGCTGGAGAGTGCCTGGCTCCTTACCTCCACCGAGGAACAGCTGGCCAGCAAATCGCTCAGCCTCCCAATCCTCCCCACAGCCCTCTCACACGCAGCTGCGCTCCGGCAGTTGGTGAAGGTCAGCAGCATCTGGGAGGAGAGAAAGCGCTGATGTGCCCTGGGAGCTGGTGCCCGCGCCAGCAGAAGCAGCGCTGCTGAAGTCCTGGCTGGACTCGCAGAGTCCTTGTGGCCGGGCAGGTGGGCAGATGCCACCCCCATGGCGGCATCTGCTCCTTTCCGTGCCCTTCCCCAGAACACAGCCCTGTGTCCCTTCTCCATGGAGGCCGGGCTTTTGGGCAGGAGCTTGCCTGGGGGCTCTGCAATGGGGGAATGGGGATACGGCCCCCGGGGAGCTTCAGGGCTGGGCTCTCTGAGCAGGACAGGCAGGTCCCTGTGGGTCTCTGCCCCGGTCAGGTCTGGGGAGGAAAGCGCGAGGGACCGCGAGGCAGGGGAAGAGCAGCACCAGCTGCTGCCGCTGCGGTGCCTAAGGCTGCAGAGGGGAAGTCCCATTGACTGCAGCCAGGAGACACCAGGCTCCTGGAAGAGCAAGGTGGGCCAGCCCTGGCTCCCCCAAGGGAGCTGGGCACCCTCCCTGCAGTGTGCTCTGTGCGTGGCACTGGGCTGGGGACCGTCCGCTCAAGAGTGGACACTCCCTTCCCTCCAGGGTGAGGAACAGCCCCTGCCAACCCCACCCTTTGCCAGTGCCACACCTGTAAGATTGTCTGCAGCTCCGCGAAGCCGGAGGAGGGAGAGCTGAGCAGCAATGTCCACAGCATGCTGTCCATGGCATCCAGGGTCTGCAAGGAGGACAAAGGCTTGTGGCAGTCTTTCTGCGATCCCTCTCACCCCCGGAGTCGGATCTGAACTCCCCACGCCACGGGAGGACACCTGCGCTGCCTCGCGGTGCCCGAGGGAGGGCTCGGGGCAGACAGGCTGCTGTGGGCAGAGCAGCCTGTGGCACTGGACGTGGCCAGGCCCATGGGAAGGGGACGAAGGGATGAGGGTGGGAAAGCAAAGCCTAGACCCTGCCCTGCCTTGGATCTCCGGTTGTCTCTCAGCACGCGGCAGCCAGGGAGCAGCCCAGAGGGACTGGGGGCTCCTGTAGCTCAGCCAGCACTTACCTCAAAGTAGAGAGTAGCGGCCTCGCCCTGCATGTCCGTGTTTGGAGGAAGCAGGAAGACGCTCCTGAAGCAGGCCTCTAAGAGGCTTTCCTTTTTGCCCTCCAGCACCCTCTCCACTTTGCTGCAAAGAGAGAGAGAGGGAACTGTGGGACGCTGGTGCTGGGAGCGGTGCCTCGATGCCTTGGGCAGGTGGACACGGACCTCTGGAGCAGGGGTCCCCGAGAGGGATGGAGGGTGTGCAGGGAGCCCCGCCAAGAGGCACCTCCTCCCTCCCCGACATGGCCTGGGCCACAGGACAGTCCTGGCAGGCAAGCCTCCCGCCTCCCGCCTCCCGCCTCCCGCTTTGGGGAAGAGCCGAGAGGTGGCGGGGAGCTGCAGGATCCCTCTGGCCTCCCCTGCGCCCTCCCAACAAGCCGCCAGCAGGGCAAAGCAGAGGCCCTCTGACGGCGCCGCTGGACTCTGCCTGGATGGGGGATGCCCCCGGCCAGGCCCAGGGCCACGGGCTGTGGAGAGGTGCCAGCCAAACCAGGGGCTGGGCAGGTACCTCAAGGCGGCGATGGCAAGCATGGCTTGCTGCCGCACCGCTGTGTGCAGGCGGTCCCTGGGCTCCTCTTCCAGCAGCACCTGCAGAGCACAACCGGGATGGGACCTGGCAGCCGCCAGCACCCAGTGCCAGCAGACCCAGCAGCAGGCAGTGGGGCTGGCGGAGACCCTCTGCCCCCGCCCCGGCACCGGCCCCCAGAGACCCCCTGCCACCCCCGCTGCTGGGGTCTCTGCTGGCGGGGCTTCTCAGCGGCACCCGAGTCCCCTCGGGGCAGCTCAGTGTCCACGCACGCTTGCCCCTGCCCTCCCCCTGCCCATGCGCCGTCCTCACGGTGGGCCGGTGCCCAGGGACCTTGCCCCCTCCCCAGACCTGCCGGCTGTCCCGTCACCTTGATATTCTCTGCCAGCTCAAATCTGTGGCAGAACGCATTCAGGCCCTGTGACAAGCCTTTGTGCCTGCCAGCTTTGCACAGGGTGCAGATGGTCTCCAGGAACTGCGTCCTCTGGGCCTCCTCCTGGCAGCCGCGGGACAGAGAGACAAACGGGGAGCGTGAGAAGGTAGAGACGTGGCCAGCAGGACTGGAGCGCTGGGGCTGCAGTGCTGGGCAGACCACCTGGGGGGAGCAGCTCTGCCCAGCCAGCAGCCCCCCAATAGCCCCGGCAGCAGGCAGCAGAGCCGGCGGCCCCGTCAGGAGGTGCAGGCACAGCTGCCATGGAAATGGCCACGGTTACCTTTTCTGAGCTCTTTAGAAAAGCCTGGATGAACTCCATGGATTCTTTTTCCTTTCTGTACAGAGCCAGCCAGCTGGCAGACGCAGCAGAGGAGGCACCTAGTGAAGGAGGAGAGCAGGGAGGGCTGTAGAGAGGGGCCGAAGGCCAACGCGAGGACAGGAAGGAGCTCTGCCCTCCGTCCAGCCCCATGCCCGCTCCCCTGGCGCAGTCTCCCCGTGGGTGTCCAGGCTGGAGGGTGCCCGGCAGATGGGCTGCGATGCCGGAGCGCAGCGCGGCGCAGAAAGCCACGAGTGCACCGGGCTTAGGAACTGGCTTGCAGGCAGGCTGGAAAGGTCCCCGTCCCCCACCACCGCTGCCTCCTGCCAGGCCAGCTGCCTCTTGCTGCCCGTATGCCGGGGCAGGAGCCGGGTGCCCTCTGCTCTCTCCCGCCCTGGGGGAGGCTGTGCTGGGGCTGGCTCCCAGCCCTGAGCAGCATTCCGGCAGTGCCACGCTCCCCGCCCATGGGACCCCCACTGCCGGTGTGCCGGGGAAACAGGACGCTGGCGTTGATCAGGGTGCGGTCGCTGGCCCCAGCCCGCTGGGGCCCCTCACTTACTGGTCTGCAGCGGCCTGGGCACGCACACCTCGTAGGGCTGCGGGGGAGAGCTGCTCTTCTGGGGAGCCCTCTTCTCCACCCAGGCCTCCCTGGGGCGTCTGGGGGGTCTCTGCGCCATCCTGAGCGGGACGGAGGAAAGGGGTAGGGGCGGGGAAGGGGGAAGCTTCGGTGAAATGCCTCGGCACCGCGGGGCTGCCGGGGGTGGCGGGGAAAGACGTGGGCTGTGCTCAGGGGCTCCTCGCCAGCTCCACGCTCCCGCCCTGTCCCGTCGCCGTCCTGCCGGACACTGTGGGGCAGGGGCTGCGTCTGCGTTGACCATATGCAGCGCCACAGGGTGTCAGAGAGGCGGGTCACAAAGGGCACCGTTGTGACCCGCCACTCAGGCCGGGAGGGGCAGAGTGTCCTCCGCGGGGGGCACGTGGCCCGCTCGCCCCTGGGCACGTGGGTCCTCTTGGGGTGCCCCAAGCCCCACGTTTGCCCTCATGTTCCCTGGAGACCTCCCTGTTGCTCTCCAGCTGTCCCAGAGCCCCGTGTTCACGTGTCCCGGCGTGCCCCCAGCACCTTCCGTTCCCTTCAGAACGGCGAGAAGCCCATTTCTGCAGGGGCTGCATGCAAGTGTTACAATTTGAGTGTTTTGGCCTGTGGGGAGTGTTCTCTCCAGGCAGGGGTGTCTTATGCTTGGGTTTTAGCAAGATGGAAGCTTCTCCCTGCAGCGCTTTCTGCTTTAAGCTCGGAGCCGGATAAGGAAATGTCAGGCTAGTATCCTAGCCGAGTGTTTCTGTTCCAACTGACTTTTTGTGTTGCTAATGAAATCTTTGGTAATCTCATGCAAATCTTTAATCCTTCCTGTGATGATGCTACACTGGCCACAGTGCGCAGTTCAGCACAGATGGGACGAGATGCTCTCTTCACATTGCTACAGTTTCTGGCATCTTACAATGCACATCCTTTCCTCCGTTCTGAAAAATCTTTCAGCAAAAAGATGTCTACACCTGCTCCTCTCCTCTGATCGTTGTTTGCTGTTACAACTGTGGACGGAACGTTAACATGGTGTATTGCTTACGAGATGCTACCAGAATGGGAAACGTGAACAAAAGATGCTCTCTTTTCTAAACGGTCTTACCATGTTGACTCTGTCCCCTCATTTACAGTCTAAGAGACAGAGAGCTTGAAGGGTGGTTCAGAAATGTCTTCTTTAGACATACGGATCTCATTGGGATCCAAATAAAAGTTGGCCGATGTGAACAGCATCTAAGCTGCTCTTTATTTGTGCCTTTAGAGATTTCTAGATATTGCTAAGGTGGGCAGCAGAGAGGACAAACACTACTTGATGATGTCTGCAGTCACGGATGACAGAATCACAGAACGGCTGAGGTTGGAAGGGACCTCTGGAGGTCACCTGGACCTGGGCCAAGCCCCTGCTCAAGAAGGGACTCCCAGAGCTGGTTGCCCAGGACCATGTCCAGATGGCTTTTGCGTCTCTCCAAAGGTGGAGACTCCACAGCCTCCTTGGGCAACCTCTGCCAGGGCTCAGCCACCCATGCAGTAAAAAAGTGGTTTCTGATGTTCAGAGGGAACCTCCTGTGTTTCCGTTTGTGCCCATTGCCTCTGGTCCTGCACTGGGGACCACTGGAAAGAGCCTGTCTCCGTCCTCTTTGCACCCTCCCTTTGGGTATTGATACACATTGATGAGGTCCCCCCGAGCCTTCTCTTCTCCAGGCTGAGCAGTCGCAGCTCTCTCAGCCTTTCCGCAAAGGACAGGTGCTCCAGTCCCCTCATCATCTTCGCGGCCCTTTGATGGACTCTCTAGTATGTCCATGTCTCTCTTGTGCTGGGGAGCCCAGAACTGGACACAGTGCTCCACGTGTGGCCTCACCAGTGCCGAGTACGGGGGAAGGATCACCTCCCTCGACCTACTGGCAATAGTCTCACCGCCTGCAGAAGCTCTCATTCACCTCTGACTTCCCTGGAAAAGAACTCTTAGGTGTCTGTAGCTCCGTCCACATATATACATATACATATGTTTCTTTATTTCTTTTTTAATTTCCAGAGCTATGACAAAGGGAAAAAAATGAGCTACCACATGCCTCTGGGTTGTTTCCCTTCTTAAAATATGTTAGGATGTGCAAGCGAGTTTAACCCTGAGGTTAAACTTACAGTGTAACAAAGTGAGAAAACGCTGGAGATGGCAGACCACGAAAGGAGACTATAAACCTGCTGCGCTGACTTGCTACCTGCTACCGCATGTGTTTGACTTGCTCCTGTAGTCCGGCAGACCTGCAGTGCTCCCCCAGCGTCCGCGAAGGGGCACGCCAGAGAGGACAGCGGAGGGGTCAAGCCTCCCTAACCAAGGGTTTTGTTGGTCTCTGCTTCTTCCACGATTCAGACCTTAATCTCTGCCAGGAAAAGGGTGGCCCCACTGACTTTTGTTTTCTGTTATCCCATAGATATGGAAAATGCCAAAAGGATCAATAAATCCATTCCTTAGAAGAAATAAGTCACGTGAATGTTTCCTTGTTTTACATCTCTTTGCCTTCAAAACCCTTTCAAATCTCACTGCAGTTGCAAAGGGCAGGTCTGGGTTCGTCCTGTTTGTCCTGATGGGCTAAGACTGCCCCTGCTAAGACCGCAGGTGGAAACTGGCTGTGCCTATACTCCCGTACGGGCTCTCCTTCACCGTCTGCTGACGAACAGGTGTATTGACTGTGTTACACGTCAGCTTGCTGTCTACTTATGAAACGGCCCTCAGTTCAGATCACAGGCCTAAGCCCAGGTGGTCGCACTTAGTTTGTTTTCTGTTTCTTCTTGTTCCGGTTCTTTTTCTTCTGAACATCCTTGCCAAGGTCTACACAGAAATCCGAGCATGACGTCAGTTTGCCATACCCGTGCAGAAGGATGCTTGCAGTCGCACACACATTCCTCTCTCTCCCTCCAAACGTGGACAGCTCGAGGTAGACTTCCAGAAGATACCAGCTCTTCTCTGGATTCTCTTTTGTTCTTTGCTCGTGAAATATGGTAATATTTTTTTAGGTATTCCTTCGGGAGACCTATTTCTATCTAACATTGACAGGATAATGAGAGGGTGACTCATAGCCCACCCTATTGCTATTTTTATAGCGTGATCCTACCACAGGGCAAGGCTCTAGAAAAGGATGTTACATGACCGTACGTTAACCTAAGAAGCAGAACTCTGAAATGAAGTGCCTCGTTCTTTCCCGTCAGTGCAGGAGAAGTCTACCTCCACTGACTGGGGGAAAAACAAAAAAAATCTAACCTCAAAAGCAAACTTTCACATGGCAAAATTTAGGAAAGACGAATCCACGCTGGCTTGCACTTGCCAGGCCAGAGTTTTCACTGGCAATTGGTGGAGGTCCTCGTCTTCAGTCCTGCTGTTGTTTGTCACAATATGTCTCCCAATCTTGGGAAGTTCCTGTAAAGGACACGTGTTAAATGATGTCGAAAGCTGCTGCCTCCACCAGACTCAGGCACCCCAGGATTCCTGCTCTGCAGCCACTGGAGCCCATCCTGACACACCCTGAGGACTCTCTGTCCCAGGCCAATGGATGGGGCTGCTGCTTTCCCCTTTGCAGGCTCGGCCAGTAGGACGCCTGAGTGGGTACCCCACAGAGGGGTACACACACACACACACACACACACACACACACACACACATACACAGGCATACAGGAGACACTCGTACAGCCAGCCCCACACATTGCCACAAGCAGAGCATTGCCTTGAACAACACCCATGTATAAGACTACCGCATCTTGCATAAAAGATAACTGGAGACAGTCAAGTCCCACTCCTCCTCTCGGGCTGAACAGGACTGAAGCTCACTGGTGAAAACACACGTGGTATCGCTCTCGCGATTCACAAGCACGCCCACCTTCACGGATCCCTCAAACGTCAGCGTGGGCCCTCCGTCCATCTAACACCCCTGCCCAGATGTGCGTGGTCCCACAGGCCACCCCCAACTCTCCATAATCCTCATAGAATAGAACGGAATCATTTAGGTTGGAAAAGACCTTTGAGATCATTGAGTCCAACCGTAAACCCAACACTGCCAAGTCCACCACTAAGCCATGTCCCTAAGTGCCACATCTACACGTCTTTTAAATACCTCCAGGGATGGGGACTCAACCACTTCCCTGGGCAGCCTGTTCCAGTGCTTGAGAACCCTTCCAGGGAAGAAATTTTTCCTAATATCCAATGTACACCTCCCCTGGCGCGCCTTGAGGCCCTTTCCTCTTGTCCTCTTGTTCCAGCTACAAAGACCAGGCTGGCCCTCCTCAAGCCTGCACCTGTAGGTTCTTAACAGCTCATCAGCTAATTAATGGCTTGGTCTTTGTTAGTGTTGGTCCAATTGGTCCAAAGACCAATTAATTTTGGTCTTTGTTAGTGTTGTGGATTACCCTGGGTAGTCAGCTCAGCCCCACACCCTCGCTCACTCCCCCTTCCCAGTGGGATGGGGGAGAAAAGAGGAAGGGCAAAAGTTGCAAGGCGAGAACGGGAAAATGCAGAGGGAGAGGTTGGATTGTTGTAGCCCGCGTAGTGAGGAACTCAAGACTTCAGGAGGAGAAAATCAACATTAAAAGCTGCAAAAATCCTAATGGGAAAAATCAACGAGCTGGAGGACAGTGACTCGGCAAGACTCCAGATCAGCCCAGTGCATGGGGCAGCGGACCCCCACCCTTCACACCCTGGCTGAAGCCTGCCTGGCCAGCAAAGGCTCTGAAGTATCTCCGTCAGGGAGCATGCTAACACCTCACATAGTGCCTTGCTACTCTTTGCCATCTTTTGTGTAAAGCGGGTTTTTTGGTGAAATTGCACACACCCTGCTTGCAAAGCCTCTGCACGTGGCAAAAGATGCAACAAAGGCACCCAGCAAGGGAATGCTGCATCTGGCACCTAAAGTGATTTTTTTCTTGGAGAAGGCAAAATTGCCACTCAGCTTTTTCATCTGCAGCCACATCTCAATGCTCTTGCGTAGTCTTCCCTCGGATTCTGTTCAGCCCCAGCTCATGGAGAGTTCACTCATTCAAGTCAATCACCATTTCTTTGCTGGAATTCTTACCGATAATAGTAATTGACTGACTGCACTGCTTCTCCTCTGCTTTAAATTGCACCGTCATCCGACACTACACTAAAAAAGACTGACAAACCTCCAAAAAACACCACCACACCAACGCTGGGCACTCTGAGAAACCCCAATGCTCTCCATGGCACTAGGAAAAAATGAAGCCTCTTATTTCACTTGACCTGCTAGCTGGGTAGCTTCCAGTACTTTTGCATAATCTTCCCTTGGATTTTTGTTTTAAAGCTTTCCTCCTGGTATTTGCAGTGTAAAAAAGGTCTTAGACCTACAGAGCAAAAGATTACAACAGAAAATCTTTTTAAAAAACTCTTCTCTCGCTACATCTAAGCCCATCCTCTTAACAGACACCATAACATTTTCCGAGAACATGTTATGGTTATGAAGGATCAACGACTGATTGATTCCTTAGCTGTTTAGGTTCACCTAACTAAAGGGAACTCTAGGGAAATGCATGTTTTCAAGTACTTTGGTACCTCAGCATTTTTAGCCGACAACAACAACTCTGCCAGTACTCACTTCTCAGTGAAAATCACATTCCCTCCACTGCAGATGACAATGGATTCCCACATTACACTGTGCCTTAGTGAAATGCAAAATAAATGTTAGAAGAGTTGCTGCTGTTAAAACAAGGCTGTTAACCTCACTGAAACAGCACTTGTTCATTTTTGTTACTTATTAAACAGAATTGAAATCATTTTTTCTGCTAGAGTGAGAAAGGCAGACATTTAAAGTTCAGCCTCTTTTTCAAGCAATGTTATGCTAGATATCGACCTGTGGTCCACTCACGTGCTAAGCTTGGTGGGTGTATGTTCCCACCGCAAGACACACACACACAGACCCCCCGCAGACTCCTGGGCCAGGCTTCTGCCTTCCACCCCACACTGTGCAACACGTACGCTCCTTCGCATTTCGTGTTCCTTGCTTCCCATTACCCTAACCCTTCACCTCACCCTGATCACGTGCTAAAATCTGTAGCCATCTTGCTCAAAGACCAACACAAGATCTGCCTACAGCGCTCCTCAACCTTCCGCTCTGGACTGCGCAACGTGCCTCACTCCTTCCCATGCTGAGCTGAGCTCCCTATTCTGCATCATCCTAACGCCAGTCCTAAACCCAGCCCACATGCAAAGCCTGGCAGGCAGGTGGAAGGCATGGCTGAGAGACAAACAGCAGGACTGCAGCTTCCCACACCAGCCCTCATCTTCCCACTGTGCCTTCTACAACTCAGGTCACTCCTGCACCTGCCGAGCCTCTGACTTCTTGTAGCCCTCACCATCCATTGAGGCCTTCAGCAGTCCGCATGGATTATGAAATCTTTCTGATTTCATAATCAGATTATCACTATGCCATCCTCAGAAGAAAAAGAGAGCATCTTCTGAAATTTACCTCGCTGTCTTTGGGGAAGAGAAAACCCCAAACCAACACACACAACATCATCATTTGGAAAGCAGTCTACAAGGCCTTGCAGGGCAACCCTTACCCACAGGTGCTGCAAGCCTAAAGACAGCAGAACAGAAGAGAGACAAGAGAGAACGTGCACCAAAAACTACTGTGATACCAGGCCCTTGGTTTCCAGCACGGGGCTTTGGCGGGGCTTTGATTTTTCCATCACTGTAAGTAGCTCTACTCAGAAAATAAACGTAAAAGGTGGTCAGACATCTAGATTGGGAAGGAGGGGGTGGGGGAAGGGAATTAAAAAAAAAAGAAGACAAAAGAAACCCCATCATTGCCACACTCCTCCCAGGGAAGACCTTGGGACTCTGACAACTGCCTGTAGCTCCCCACTTTCTGCTTGAGGAACACGCTTCATTGCCCTTAGGACCAGAAGGGCAGTGGGAGAGTGAGAATAAGAGCAGAGGAAAACAGGTAGAGAACAGGACTTGTGCTTTGAACCTGTATTCCTGAGACTCCTTCTGTAATAGCAGTAGTCTTGTAGTTTATCTTTCTTTAAGAACTGGACCTGGACTAATAACATTTCTTCCATTTGGATTCACATTTCAGTTATAGTAATAAGAAGAGTCCTGACTTCACATAGAAGGTCTGTTCCCTTTTTGCCCTTAACAGGAGTTTGAGCAGAAAAGATTTCTGTCCCACATAGCTCTTTCAGCAAGTTCTCGAGATGCATAATTTCCAAGGGCACACTTTTTTTGCCCTCTCTCATGCCCTATATACTTAAGGCAAGAAAGACCATAGCCACACCATCTTTAGAAAATCAGCACGCAAAGCTTCTCTTTTTCACTCCTTTCTGTTAAAAAGAGTTGAGAAGTTAATGGACAGATTTGCCCTTACATTGAAAGTTTTCAGGAGAGTATGAAAAACCTCTTTTGGAAAGGATTAGGCACCCAGCACACAAAACCAAACTAAGCTCAAAGTTCCGTGTTCAGCGACTCCTGAAATTTGCCAAGGCAAAAGGGGGAAGCCAGAAACCAAAACAGGCAGAGACACACACCTGACAAAGCAAACATGGAGACAATGGCAAGAAACAAACCTCACCAGTCACACTAACTGATGGGCTGTCAAGAATCCACAGGCTCCCCTTCCAGGAAGATCCAGCTGGACTTTGCAAGCTGCAAGACTGTCATCCAGGGGGCTTGTTTTACAAGGCAGGCCTTGTTTTCCTTAACTGTTTTCCTATTGCAGAAAGCAAAAGGAATGTATACCTCTCGCTAGGCATCCTTTTCAGCTTTGAAAGACAGAGACGTAGTTTGAACTAAAGTCACACCAGAGTTATATATTGGAGGGACAATACAAAAAGTGCTTCTTGCTTTTTTTAAAATGCTGAACGACTCATTTATTGTCTTGGAAAATGGCATTTTCAAAGGTCTGGAGCACTCAACAAAGTAGGAAGAATTAAAAAAAAAATAATCAAGGATATAGTCCGGCAATGGAAAAAGAAAGAGGTTAAGCTTTGCAGACTAAAAGGGGGAAGAACGCCTTTGGAAAACATCTAAACGTGTTCTGGTTGAATACAGCGGATCCTGTTAAGGCCGACGTGGAGTCTGACCTGCGAGGATCTTCTGAGAGCAAGGCAGATGACACAAGAGCCCGACGACAAAGCTAGTCTTAGCACAATTCTGCTCTGCAGCTGCATCTGAAGGGTAGAGGAGGCCGGCAGAAAAGGCTTTCTACATCATCATAGGCTGCCTTGCTGGGCTTTGCGAGCACCCCCTCCCAGCGCTCCTCCTTCCACGCTGAAGGACCCCGTATCACCCAGTCTGCCCAACTGCTGCCCTGAGCACCCCTGCACTGATAGGCAGCGCTGCCTCCCAAAATACGCTCACCCCTCAATTTCTCTCCCTTGCACACTCACACAGAATGAGCAAAGGCACTAGTGTGGAGATTCGGGAACTGACTGGCAATGGGTGTACGTGGCAGGGATGCAGCTTTCCCAAGTACTGCACTCTGCAGGAGAGGGAAACGCCCCAGTGCCACAGGTGAAAGGCTTACATGCTGCCAAGCCTCATTTTCAGAGATGAGTTTAACGAAAAACCAACGAGTTTTGTTTTCTGTCTTGTGACTCTCTTGACAAAACCCACCCATGACTCGCAAACAGGGGAACTGAATGCTCTTGGTTGTGAGAGCGTCCAGGTCACAGTCCCTCCCCAGCCAAAACCAGCACTTCCCACCTACTGCATCAGGACTAACCTGGGCTGGCCTTCAGTTGTGCTGCGCTGGTGGGAGACCCCCCTAAACAGCACTGATAGGGAGCTCCAGGGTCACATGAAATGCCAGATACATTAGTCCCACTCAGCCACTCGTTGCCGAGTAGAGATTAAAGAAAGAGTAGAAATTAAAGCCGAGTAGAGATTAAAGAAGAAAGAATAGGGGAGAGGAAAAAGAGGGAGGAAGAAGAAGAACGGCTACAGACAAATACATATGTTTGTTCTATTTTATTTTTTCCACCAAACCTTTTTGTTACGCTCAGGTATTTCTTTGCAGGTGTCTGTTCGCAATATAGATACCATTTGGAAAGGATGGAAAAGATGGTGGAGTTTGCAAGGAGCTAGTCTGAGGAGGGCAGTGCATGCCAGTGCCGGTGAAAATCTGCAACGTTCAAGCAGCCGGCTGGACATCCAAATTCACACCCTGTAAGACAGAAACGTAAGGCGGAAGGCAATCGTTTGTGGCACAGCCACAGCCTTCCTAGCTGAAGGCACAAGTGGCCATGGAGGTAGATGCCACACATACTGACGGTCCCAGCTGGCAGCAGGGATGCCATTACGTGCAGCCAGAGGGACCCCAGTCCTGCTTAACGCCTGTGTGGAGAAACGGAAGCTTTTGGACCAGAAGGCGTGGCACAGCTGTAAGCTCGGCACGCCTGAGGTTTCTGTGGTGGCCATGGAAATTCTGTGCCACGGAGGGTGCCAGGGAGAAAGCTGCATATGCAGAGCTGGAGACACTCCCTAGGAGTGTCTCTCTGGAGATGTCTCTAGGAGTGTCTCTCTGGTGTCTCCACTCTGGAGACACTCTCCTGGAGACACTCCCTAGGAGCATGTGTGTGCTCTGCTCCTGCCTCCGCCTCTTCGGGGAGCTGGAGGTGGCTTCTCTGAGCCATGGCCTTTCCTCCTTCACCTCTGGGCCAGGCACAGATAGAAGGAAAGAGCCCAAGCTCAGTGCTTTTCATCTGACGCCAGACCCAACAGACAGCAGGGTGGCCTGCCTCAGAAGCTCTGCCTGTTTCCCAGAAGGAGCACTGCCCAGAAGGGGCAGAAAAGCCTTCCTGTGGTCTGGGAGGTGGCCTGCTGAGGTCTGGAGCCCAAAGGCAAACTCACCACTTGCTCCATCCTTGCCTCTTAGTCCCGTGAGTTCCTCTGCCGGGGGGACGTAGCGAGACCTGGGCCGGCGCTGCAGAGACACAGCGTCTCGACCCAGCTCTCCCAGTGGCTTGGCAGCAACTGCCCCCCTGTGCCCTTTCCCATATGAGGAGCAAAAAGCTTGGCCTTCTCTGGGAAGCACTTTGAGATGGGTGGCTGAAGAGCCCCCCGCAAGGGCATCTCCACCCTTTTTGTCTTAGAAGGCTTGGGCTGTCGGGGATCTCAGTCCCGTCTGCTTTTGCATGGCAGGGTGGTTGCCGTGGAACTGCTAGAGGTCAACGTGAGGCAGTCCTTCTCTGCCATCCGTACGCTGATGGCCAGGGCCCTGGGCCTGCAGGACTGTGAACTGTGCAGTGACAGGCAGCGCATGCTGCAGACAAAGCTCCGAGGGACAATCGAAGAGAGCAGCTATTGCCTCCTCAATGACATTTTCCTTGTCGAGGTGAGAGCGAGAGGCCTCTCTGGCCCTGGAGAAGGCCTTCTCCTGAGCTTTTCTGGGTCAGACGTTGTGAGGGCGTGCTGCTGGGAGTGCCTTAGCTCAGGGGTGGGAATCGCGGGGGTCGTACCACACGTTTCCCATTCTGGGGCCCGGGGGGCTCCCTGTCTGTGTTGAGTTCATGTCCCACGCTGCATCCGGCAGTGGCCGGTGCCTTGTTCAGCGGGTGCTGAACAAGGTGGAAGTGGCATTGGAGAGAGGCTGTTGCTGACCTCGTGCTGAGGTCACCGCTATGTGAGCGGTCTGCTCCAGGCAGCCCAAGATTCCCGCAGCCTGAGAACCAGCTCTTCAGCCCACCCCCAAGCCCCAGCTCTGCCAGAGACCCTCAGCAGAGGGCCTCTGCTTTAGGCTGCAGGTGAAGGCCCCACCGTGGCCCTTTGCACTTGTGCTGGGGAGAGGTAAGGCGCTGAGGCCAGCAGAGGTGGTTTGCGCTGCGGTCTTGCTTGGTGGGTAGGTGTGTGCCTAGCCCCGGAGTGATGTTTCTCCCTGACTTGCTTTTCCGGCCAGTTTCCCGTTTCGGACGAGGTTCGCGAGATGTGCGAAACTCAAAGAAAAACGGAATTGCACACGACTTTGGCAAAAGTGCTAGAGAAGGTGAGCATTTCTCCTTCCTTCCTCCTGGGTCAGAGAAGGAAAACAAGCCTGCCGGCTGCGGGCTCTGTACCACAGCAGTGTGAGCGGGCGGGAGGACCACGCCTCTGGGTCATTGCCATTCAGGGCCTGAGAAACCCCCCACCCCCCACCTCCCCACCGCAGCCCCACAAACACACCCAATAACTTTCCTCCCATCAGGTGTGCCCTGGAGGAGAAACAATGTCTTCTGCATTCCCTTGCCCAAGCTCCCTCCTTCTGCAGGGCAAGTGATGTTAGGTGTGACCTTAAAGTCTCAAACAAATGAAGTCAGCGTCTAAGCAGGGAAGTGGTTGGGGAGAGACTTCAGAGCATCCTCTCAAGAGACAGAGGCTAAATCTCCTCCCCTGGAAGACACTGGAGAAGCCACTGGATTCCCCTCAGAACAACCTGCTTTTTTTTCAGACCATTGGAGGAGAATTTGGCATATTTGTCATCGACAATGCCCATTTCATCGACTCTGCCTCCTGGAGTATCATGTCACCCGTGCTCCGAAACGTCTCCCTCTTCATGGTCGTGAGCTTAGCTCCGGGCTACGCAAGAACAGAGAGCTTTTGGAAAGCCGCAGCAGGCAGCACAAGGTCCCAGAAAATCACCTGTCTTCATCTGGACAAGCTGAAACCTTCAGCTGTGGTGCAGAAAGCCTGCCAGGACCTTGGAGTGGACACCATCTCCAGGGATCTAGCAAGGTAAGTTGGAGGCAGGGGAGCTCTTCCTGAGGGCTTGAACCTATGGAAGGGAACATGGAAGGGAACCAGCCCCCCGGGAAAGGGAGCACAGGGCCGCTAGAAGCATCAGTGACTCTAGCGAGTACTGGACGTGGGTTGCTTGTTACGCCTCACCCTGGCAGGCGTGAGCTGAGAGTGGGCAACTGCCTAGAGATGGAGCGTGGGAAGTGTCCGCCCTTCGCTGTTGCACAGGGAAGAAGGGAGGAAGAGTCCCGAGCCCAAGCGTGGCTGGGGTGTGAAAAGGCCTTGGTCTAGGTGGCCAGGCTGTGGGGGAGATTCCCTGGGGCAGAGGTCTGCCCTGCTGCCAGAGAGGGTCGAGGCTCCTGAGGAGAGGAAAGGCAGGGCTCGCTGCTCTGTGCTTTGGGCATTGACCACAATTCTTTTCCCATGGACTTCAGCGAAGGCTGGAGGTTCAGGGGGGCCCAAAAGCCCAAGCCAGCGGGAGGACCATCCCTTTCAAAAGTGAGGTGTAGCTCTGGCGAAGATGCTGGCTACCCTGATATGCCCGAGTGGCTCGCCGCCCACCTGAACCATGTTTCACCTTACTTTCCCTGTGCTGGCCACTGCCGGGTCTGCTCCTGTCCAGGTTCCTGATCCAAAGGAGCTCGGGGATCACATATTACTGCGAGGAGCTGCTGCGCTGCCTTCGTTGCAACAACATGCTCTTGTTCCGCACCCGGAGGCACGGTGAAAAAGTAGAGGACAACTGGGAGAGCCTGATCAGTAAGCACCTTTGCTGCTGACTAGCGAGTTGCTGTGGCGCATTCTCCACAGCACAGTCTTGCGCCGTCATTCCCCCATGGATCTGGGCAGAGTCAGATCCTGCAGCAGTGCAGGACTTGGTCTGGCGGAGGTGTGGGCTCCTGCATGCCTTGTTTTGGGCCAGCCAAAGCAGGGGCTAGCGAGTTCTGGTGGCTTGGAGAGGCCTAAATTCTTAGGGTGGGGGGTGGGGGGCTAAAACACAGGGGAAATCGTTCCGAAGCACGTGTGTTTCTTAGGCATTCTGATGGGCGCGTAATTTACCTTGGCCAAACACCGGCTCACTTGAGAACAAACCCCAGCTTGAGGGGAGGGACGGGCCTGGGAAACTTGAATCCAAAACCATAAATCTCCACAAGGGTGCTGGTAACGGAAGAAAACGGTGGTAATGCCACCGAGAGGGCAATGCCAGCCAGAGTGCCGTGGCCTTGGGAACAGCCAGGACTGACGCTACATTTTGCATGATCAGCGGCAACTTCCCTGGCTGTGGAGGTAGCACTGGCAAAGGCAGCAGTGCTGCTGCTTTCTGTCCCGGGGCGTTCAGTCGCCCCCTGGGAAGTCTGGAAGCTTTGACTGTTTGGGAAAGCTGGTCTGAAGGCAGAACGTCTTGGGGAGGGCTATGCAAAGAAACGCTTGCAGTGGGAACTGTTTTGCTCTGCTTCATGGCCACGTGATTAAGCGCAGGCAGGTCAGGGTGCCCGCACTGGCCCACGTAAGGTGGGACTTGTCCCATCTCAGGTGAATTTTGAAAGGTTTGCAAGCTGCAAGTCACTTTGCAAATGGCCTTATTTGTGCTCTCCTGCTCCACCCAGCTTCTGCAGTCGAGGCTTCACCCCTGGCAGCAACCTCGAGCTCGGGCGCGGGGAATGAGGGCAGGGTCTGCTTCATCAGACCAGATGCGAACCTGGAGAGCGCCGTGCTGCCTGCCACCTTGAAAGGTGAGGGGCCGAGCGCCGCTCTGCCGGCTCGCGGCTGTGCTGGGGCCCCTTCCCGGGGCATCGGCTAGAGGGAGGCTGGTCATCTGCGTGCTGCAGAGTCACCCTCTCAGCTTGGGGGCTCTGCTGGGAAGTGGCTCCGGTCCAACTAGAAACAGGCCTGGGGCTGCGGGCAGCCTACTGGGCATGGACCAGCTGTGAGCCTGCTGGCTGCTTTCCAGCAGCAGGTAGGCGAGAAAAGGTTCTTGGTGCAACAGTAGAATGACTCCCTTTTCTCACCGAAACAAATCCGCTGCTGGGAAAAATCTTTGACTTGCCTCTGATTCAACTTTGAACAGGGCTTCTACCTCGCTATTCTAAGTTCCCCAGCTAACGCTGGTCTCAAGGCACTTAATCCAAACCAAATCCTTTTTTTTTTCTGTGGCTTGGCACGGAAATCCCCCCGAAGCCAGGGGACCTGGATGGGGGAACCGTCAATGAGTGTCCCTCCTCTCTAGCCAGAGCCATTTGTATGAGCCCTGAAGAAACGTCATGCCAAAGCATGCCTGCTATGAAGTTGCTTTGTCCAAAAAAACAAAAAGGAAGAAGACCACAAGAAAGGAATAGTTTCATCTGGCCAAGTTAAGACAACCGTTGTGGGGAGCTCTGAGTCCGCCTCTGAGCTGCAGTGGGGAAAGTTCTCTGTCCTCTGTGTGCACGGTTGGGCCAAAACCTACTCCAGATCTGGTAGGGCGTATCATGGGATGCATGAACCTGCTGGATCCTGCCCTGCTCAGCCTTGGTGGGGGGGCGTTTGTTTGAGCGTCTCGCTTTTCCGCAGGCCTTGTGGCCTACGATTCCAACAGGAGCGGAGCCACTCTGAAGATGCCTCCCCTGGGTTGCGATTGCCCAGCAGGTGCAGTCCCAAGGAGAGGAGGCCAAAGCCTACCCCATTTCATGTGTTGAAACTTTCCAGCCTGTCCAGCCTGAGCATGGGGAACAGGCAAGAGAGAGATGTGGTGCTTCTTTTTGACAGAGATTGTGCTGGCTCAGCTGGACCGGATCAAGCTGCTGAAGCAGATGGTTTTGAAGTTTGCAGCTGTCATCGGGCCAGTGTTTACCACCCAGCTGCTGTCACACATCCTTCCCGCTGGCATCAGGCACAAGATGAATTGCTTGTTGGACATGCTGGTGAGGGACAACATCCTTAAGTGGCTGAAAAACCCAGAGGTGCCAGAAGATGTCCAAGGTCCTCCCAAGGGGCCAGCCACCTCTCTGCAGGCAGAGAGCGGTAAGTGGTAGCAGTAAGGTGGACAAGGGAGCTCCCAGCTGTGTCCCGGCGGGGCTCCCCAGGGCATGGTGCGCTTCCCCCTGGTGATGGGTGGCGGGAGCTCAGGCAGGCACGGCCGTTTGGGATGGGTTGTTCAGAGATCTTACAAGTCACTCTCAAAGCACAACAGCTTTGCGCTGGAGGGAAGTTCCCACCAGCCATCCCAAGTGCCTCTGCTCCCCTGCCTCCAAGCGCTGCTCGTAGCGCAGGTGTGGGAGGACATGTGGAATCCCTGACATCCTCTCCCAGCTGCCTGCAGCATCCAGATCAAAGATGCCCTCCAGAGTGCCCCGGGGCCTTCAAAAGGCTTTTATTCAGCTTTGATTCCCCTGTGGCACAGCAGGGGAAGCTCAGGAGGCTGGGGACTGCCTTGCCAGGAGCGGGGAGAAAGCACTGGCCAGGGCTTGCTTCGGCTGGCGGCACTATCCCTAGCTCCTGCTTGGAGCGCAGCTGAGCACTGTGTCCCCAGGGCTGTGCTAGCGTCAGCAAGGCAAGCCGGGCCCTTTTGCCCCGTGCTGCAAGGCTTGGTGTGCAGCAGCGCTGGTTCGCCGCCAAGGATGCGCACCAAGGCATGACTTTTGTGCCCCGGCTGGGATGGCCCTGAGCCCTGGTCCCAGCTTGGGCTGATGCCAAAGCCCTTTGCCTTGCAGGTGTGGGGCGTCCCTCTCCGAGCAAGAAGACCGTGGAGCGGCAGTCTGGCGTCCTGGCCTTCTGTGTTCTGCTGCTGCGGGAGGCTGCCTATGAGCTGTGGCCCGAGAGTCAGCGGGTCGCCTTGCACCGCAAGTGTGCCGCTTTCCTGGAGCGGTACGCACACAAATGCAAGAGCTGCAGCCAAGGGGACTTTGTTGCCTTCCACCGCTTCGCCGTCCCCAGCACCCAGGACGGAGGGAGCTGTCAGGCCCCTGCTGACCAGGACGACTCGCGCAGCTGGGAGGCCTTGGTGCTCGCAGGAGAAGAGCTGAAGAGGGATAGGACCCACGCCGCTGAGGGTATGCTGTGCACCATGCTCCGCAGCCCGGGCTCTCCAGGAGGCCAGGGGTGTGTGCTGGGGATCGGGTGGGAGTAGATCTGCTAGGGATGAGCCCGGGAGGTGAGGACGACCACTGCAGACTTTCCTCAGTGTGTTGGGACTCTTGCAAGGATCCTTGCAAGCCCACTGGGAAAGGGAGAGCAGCTCTTAGCCCGGGGTATGTGAGGAGGTATCTAACCCCCTGTTTCCTTTCCAGATGCTGCAGATGCTCTGCAGCAGCAGCAGCAGGCTTTCATGGAGGAGGATTTTGGGTGAGCAGACAAGGTTTTGATTATTTTTGAAGCCAGTGAGTTCCAGGTCTCCAGAGGAGCAAAGGAAGCACCGGCATTTGGCTGCCGGTTGTGACGCTAGCTTAGGGCTTTCTGTGGGGTGGGAGCTGGGAGGAGATGGCCATGGAGTTAAGAGAGTGCTTGAGGAAGCCCGTGGGCTCAGAGGGATGGTCACACTACACTGGCGAGCCCTTGCTTTCCAGTTCCTACAGAGTAGCGCTGCAAAAGCTGCAGGGGAAAAGCCGCCACAGGGACTCGGGTGGTTTGCCTGTGGGAGGTGACAGAAAGCCCAGCTTGTCTTTTTCTTCCTACCTACAAAGCACCTGTTTGAGTCCTGCCTGCCCGTGGCCTCGTGCTCTGCTTTGAACAAAGGGCTTCTGATGCAGTCTCTGTGGGGAGAAAGACCAGGATAGGTGACGCCCGTGTATTCTTTGCTCTCTTCTTCCCCTGGGAACTGTCCTCTGACTAGTGTGGCATGGCGGTTTCTGGCAAGGAGCGAACAGACAACTGAGCTGCCCAGCAAGACCGACGGGAAGCACAACGGCGCACGCTCATGTGAATGCAAAGCCATCGTGGAATCGGTGCTTGTGCCTTTGGCTCGCCACTACACGGCAATGGGCGATGCTGCCAGCGCCTTTTACTACCTTCTGGAGTGTGCGGCTGCCTACCTGCATGTCTCCAACAGCTACATGGTGAGTTGCCCTGCTTGCCAGCACCCACTGTGCACGGAGTCCTCTCAGTCGCCTGGCTCTGGGCAGGACAACTTCCCCGTTGCAATAGGGCATGCCTTCGCGGGGTCTCGGAAGGGAAACGTTGGGGTCAGATGCTGACTTTTTCCTCCGGTTTGCCTCTTCTGCGGCAAGAGACACAGGGCACTGTGCCCTTAGCACGAGGGGCGTTAGGAGGGAGGCGGTCTGAAGGATGACTGGTGCCTGTGCTCTGAGCCAGCGTGACTGTGTTTGAGCAGGCAGCACCAGGGGGAAGAGACAGGCCCTCTTCAGACAGATGCCAGAGGCAACGGGGGAGGACGAGGCTGGCCATGGGCTCTGCACCCACGCTCACCTGCTCTCTGTGTGCTTGCGCAAAGGCTCTCGTGAAGCTGAACGAAGCAGAGGTCCTGAGGAACTCGGTGGAGGAGAAAGCGAATGTGATAGCCCGCTTTGAAGAGGCCACCTTCTTCAGCCTCAAAGGGGAGGTAAAGAGACGGGGAGGTCTGGAGGGATCTCCTGGGGGATGGAGCTGGATGCCTTCCCCAGTTGCAGAGGACATCGCTGGCATGTCCAGCCGCTGGCAGATTCCTGCAGTCTCTTAGGCAACTAGTCCATATCGGGATGTTTCCCTTTTCCTGTGCAGGTCTGCTGTCATCTGGGACGCATGAAGCTGGCAAAGAAAATGATCAGGGAGGCTTTGAGCCTGCTCAAAAGGCAGTTCCCCCGGACCTCCGTTGGAGCCTTTGTGGAGTCTCAGGCGGAAGAGTTGCAGTGTGCCGCTTATGTTGCCAGAAGAGCATCCTCCCTTCCGCAGGAGGCCCGGTAAGAAGCAGAACTGAGAACCCAGGGGAGGAAGAGCCATTTCCTACCTCATCCCAGGCATCCGGGCCCAGACCTGCCTACACTTGAGGCCACACCTAACCTGGCGCATAGGCCTCAGCAGGACCGAGGCATTAAGGAGCGATGTGCGGGTAGAACAGGGAACGGCAGAGCCCCACACTGTCCCCCTCCCTCCCTCCCTCCCTCCCTCCCTCCCCGTGCAGCCCTGGGAACAAAGCACGCCTTTGGGTAAAAAGCAGCTTGCAGCTGGGGATGTGTCTCTAGCACGTGTTGGCTGCGGCAGGGGGTTGGTGGTAGCTGGGAGCAGAGAGCTGTAAACAGGGAGTGGAGGCTGAAGAGGGGCAGGGGTCTGGAGGCAGGACCAGAAGGACATGGGGAAGGAGCAGGAGGTGGAGGTGAGGTGTGAGAATGAGGAAGCTCAGAGGGCGATACCCCTTTTCCTGCCGGTTCCCGGCTTTGCTTGGCTCCCCTGGGGCTGTACTGCCAACACGCCCTCTCGAGCGGTCAGCTTCCCCCGGCAGCACTTCTTTGTTTGCCCCCTTCCGCTCCGGCAGCCCTCCCTCCATCAGCTCCCTTTCCTCCGAGGAGGTGTAACTGGCTTGTCTGCCGCCCTGCTTTCCCCTGGCCCTGTCCGATTTCACACTGTACAGCCAGAGCCTCTGGGCCCAGCAGTTTCTCTTGTGTGGCAGGAAGAAGAGGCTAGCCTGGCTGCTGCGGCAGAGCTGCTGCCTTTCCTTACTGGAGCACCTCTTCAGCCTGGAAGGTACTTCCAGCGGACGGATGTTCTCCCGCCTGGCAGCGCGCATGAAGGCCAACACGGACAGGGCAGCGGACTGCTATCAGGCAGCAGAGTCCCGCCACAGATAGACCTAAAACAGAAGGGTGGAAATGAAGTTATCTAATTAAACATCTCTTTATTATGACCTCTGTTGTCGAGCCTTTCTTTCTGAGGCACGGAAAGATACACTATCTTATTGTTTCTCTTGAGGGCTACTGTTGCTCCATCAGCAATGGCTACAGCTCTCTCGCAGACCCTGGTGCAAACACACGATTGAAGACACTTCTGATTTCGGGTCACATTAAAAGCAGAGGCCCTCTAAAACCCTAGCCCTCTCTGTTGCTCTTGTTCCTCACCACCCACGGATGGTCAGCCGGCTACTGCTGCTCCCTATCTTTCCCCAGCTAAAGGGGAGCAGAAACCTGTTTAAAAAGGCACGGGTGACAGGCAAAGCCCCAGATGCCCAGGGGACTTTGGACAGCTATCTCCAAAGCTTTTGCCTTGTCTGAACCCGTCAGGGGACTCAAAACAACACACCCTTCTGCCTAGCATTGCCCCCAAGTCAGCATCTGCAGCAAAACTCTACAAACCATTATGGTGTATAAGCAGCGCTGCAGACACTGGGGAAAAATGGGGGGACTCGGCACGCAGGTAGGTCATACGTCCGCTCCTCCTTCCCTTCCAGCTGGCAGCACTCCTTCTAGCAGCAGAACTCCTTAGGCTCCTCCCCTCTGCCTGCCTACCAATGGCTTTGCCATGAGAAGGGTTTGCGTCTGGAGGTTATCTTCTGCGCTTCGCACGCAGGCACCTGGCAGACTTCAAAACTGTGGGCATAGCTACAGGTGTGCTGGCTGAGATGGGCAGGAGCTCACTGGCGAAATGCAGCTCAGTTAGGGACCTGCAGAATGGCAGGGGCTTCATTCAAGGAGCTTCCAGTCACCTGCAGGAGCTCTGCATATGCAGCTTTCTCCCTGGCACCCTCCGTGGCACAGAATTTCCATGGCCACCACAGAAACCTCAGGCGTGCCGAGCTTACAGCTGTGCCACGCCTTCTGGTCCAAAAGCTTCCGTTTCTCCACACAGGCGTTAAGCAGGACTGGGGTCCCTCTGGCTGCACGTAATGGCATCCCTGCTGCCAGCTGGGACCGTCAGTATGTGTGGCATCTACCTCCATGGCCACTTGTGCCTTCAGCTAGGAAGGCTGTGGCTGTGCCACAAACGATTGCCTTCCGCCTTACGTTTCTGTCTTACAGGGTGTGAATTTGGATGTCCAGCCGGCTGCTTGAACGTTGCAGATTTTCACCGGCACTGGCATGCACTGCCCTCCTCAGACTAGCTCCTTGCAAACTCCACCATCTTTTCCATCCTTTCCAAATGGTATCTATATTGCGAACAGACACCTGCAAAGAAATACCTGAGCGTAACAAAAAGGTTTGGTGGAAAAAATAAAATAGAACAAACATATGTATTTGTCTGTAGCCGTTCTTCTTCTTCCTCCCTCTTTTTCCTCTCCCCTATTCTTTCTTCTTTAATCTCTACTCGGCTTTAATTTCTACTCTTTCTTTAATCTCTACTCGGCAACGAGTGGCTGAGTGGGACTAATGTATCTGGCATTTCATGTGACCCTGGAGCTCCCTATCAGTGCTGTTTAGGGGGGTCTCCCACCAGCGCAGCACAACTGAAGGCCAGCCCAGGTTAGTCCTGATGCAGTAGGTGGGAAGTGCTGGTTTTGGCTGGGGAGGGACTGTGACCTGGACGCTCTCACAACCAAGAGCATTCAGTTCCCCTGTTTGCGAGTCATGGGTGGGTTTTGTCAAGAGAGTCACAAGACAGAAAACAAAACTCGTTGGTTTTTCGTTAAACTCATCTCTGAAAATGAGGCTTGGCAGCATGTAAGCCTTTCACCTGTGGCACTGGGGCGTTTCCCTCTCCTGCAGAGTGCAGTACTTGGGAAAGCTGCATCCCTGCCACGTACACCCATTGCCAGTCAGTTCCCGAATCTCCACACTAGTGCCTTTGCTCATTCTGTGTGAGTGTGCAAGGGAGAGAAATTGAGGGGTGAGCGTATTTTGGGAGGCAGCGCTGCCTATCAGTGCAGGGGTGCTCAGGGCAGCAGTTGGGCAGACTGGGTGATACGGGGTCCTTCAGCGTGGAAGGAGGAGCGCTGGGAGGGGGTGCTCGCAAAGCCCAGCAAGGCAGCCTATGATGATGTAGAAAGCCTTTTCTGCCGGCCTCCTCTACCCTTCAGATGCAGCTGCAGAGCAGAATTGTGCTAAGACTAGCTTTGTCGTCGGGCTCTTGTGTCATCTGCCTTGCTCTCAGAAGATCCTCGCAGGTCAGACTCCACGTCGGCCTTAACAGGATCCGCTGTATTCAACCAGAACACGTTTAGATGTTTTCCAAAGGCGTTCTTCCCCCTTTTAGTCTGCAAAGCTTAACCTCTTTCTTTTTCCATTGCCGGACTATATCCTTGATTATTTTTTTTTTAATTCTTCCTACTTTGTTGAGTGCTCCAGACCTTTGAAAATGCCATTTTCCAAGACAATAAATGAGTCGTTCAGCATTTTAAAAAAAGCAAGAAGCACTTTTTGTATTGTCCCTCCAATATATAACTCTGGTGTGACTTTAGTTCAAACTACGTCTCTGTCTTTCAAAGCTGAAAAGGATGCCTAGCGAGAGGTATACATTCCTTTTGCTTTCTGCAATAGGAAAACAGTTAAGGAAAACAAGGCCTGCCTTGTAAAACAAGCCCCCTGGATGACAGTCTTGCAGCTTGCAAAGTCCAGCTGGATCTTCCTGGAAGGGGAGCCTGTGGATTCTTGACAGCCCATCAGTTAGTGTGACTGGTGAGGTTTGTTTCTTGCCATTGTCTCCATGTTTGCTTTGTCAGGTGTGTGTCTCTGCCTGTTTTGGTTTCTGGCTTCCCCCTTTTGCCTTGGCAAATTTCAGGAGTCGCTGAACACGGAACTTTGAGCTTAGTTTGGTTTTGTGTGCTGGGTGCCTAATCCTTTCCAAAAGAGGTTTTTCATACTCTCCTGAAAACTTTCAATGTAAGGGCAAATCTGTCCATTAACTTCTCAACTCTTTTTAACAGAAAGGAGTGAAAAAGAGAAGCTTTGCGTGCTGATTTTCTAAAGATGGTGTGGCTATGGTCTTTCTTGCCTTAAGTATATAGGGCATGAGAGAGGGCAAAAAAAGTGTGCCCTTGGAAATTATGCATCTCGAGAACTTGCTGAAAGAGCTATGTGGGACAGAAATCTTTTCTGCTCAAACTCCTGTTAAGGGCAAAAAGGGAACAGACCTTCTATGTGAAGTCAGGACTCTTCTTATTACTATAACTGAAATGTGAATCCAAATGGAAGAAATGTTATTAGTCCAGGTCCAGTTCTTAAAGAAAGATAAACTACAAGACTACTGCTATTACAGAAGGAGTCTCAGGAATACAGGTTCAAAGCACAAGTCCTGTTCTCTACCTGTTTTCCTCTGCTCTTATTCTCACTCTCCCACTGCCCTTCTGGTCCTAAGGGCAATGAAGCGTGTTCCTCAAGCAGAAAGTGGGGAGCTACAGGCAGTTGTCAGAGTCCCAAGGTCTTCCCTGGGAGGAGTGTGGCAATGATGGGGTTTCTTTTGTCTTCTTTTTTTTTTAATTCCCTTCCCCCACCCCCTCCTTCCCAATCTAGATGTCTGACCACCTTTTACGTTTATTTTCTGAGTAGAGCTACTTACAGTGATGGAAAAATCAAAGCCCCGCCAAAGCCCCGTGCTGGAAACCAAGGGCCTGGTATCACAGTAGTTTTTGGTGCACGTTCTCTCTTGTCTCTCTTCTGTTCTGCTGTCTTTAGGCTTGCAGCACCTGTGGGTAAGGGTTGCCCTGCAAGGCCTTGTAGACTGCTTTCCAAATGATGATGTTGTGTGTGTTGGTTTGGGGTTTTCTCTTCCCCAAAGACAGCGAGGTAAATTTCAGAAGATGCTCTCTTTTTCTTCTGAGGATGGCATAGTGATAATCTGATTATGAAATCAGAAAGATTTCATAATCCATGCGGACTGCTGAAGGCCTCAATGGATGGTGAGGGCTACAAGAAGTCAGAGGCTCGGCAGGTGCAGGAGTGACCTGAGTTGTAGAAGGCACAGTGGGAAGATGAGGGCTGGTGTGGGAAGCTGCAGTCCTGCTGTTTGTCTCTCAGCCATGCCTTCCACCTGCCTGCCAGGCTTTGCATGTGGGCTGGGTTTAGGACTGGCGTTAGGATGATGCAGAATAGGGAGCTCAGCTCAGCATGGGAAGGAGTGAGGCACGTTGCGCAGTCCAGAGCGGAAGGTTGAGGAGCGCTGTAGGCAGATCTTGTGTTGGTCTTTGAGCAAGATGGCTACAGATTTTAGCACGTGATCAGAGTGAGGTGAAGGGTTACGGTAATGGGAAGCAAGGAACACGAAATGCGAAGGAGCGTACGTGTTGCACAGTGTGGGGTGGAAGGCAGAAGCCTGGCCCAGGAGTCTGCGGGGGGTCTGTGTGTGTGTGTCTTGCGGTGGGAACATACACCCACCAAGCTTAGCACGTGAGTGGACCACAGGTCGATATCTAGCATAACATTGCTTGAAAAAGAGGCTGAACTTTAAATGTCTGCCTTTCTCACTCTAGCAGAAAAAATGATTTCAATTCTGTTTAATAAGTAACAAAAATGAACAAGTGCTGTTTCAGTGAGGTTAACAGCCTTGTTTTAACAGCAGCAACTCTTCTAACATTTATTTTGCATTTCACTAAGGCACAGTGTAATGTGGGAATCCATTGTCATCTGCAGTGGAGGGAATGTGATTTTCACTGAGAAGTGAGTACTGGCAGAGTTGTTGTTGTCGGCTAAAAATGCTGAGGTACCAAAGTACTTGAAAACATGCATTTCCCTAGAGTTCCCTTTAGTTAGGTGAACCTAAACAGCTAAGGAATCAATCAGTCGTTGATCCTTCATAACCATAACATGTTCTCGGAAAATGTTATGGTGTCTGTTAAGAGGATGGGCTTAGATGTAGCGAGAGAAGAGTTTTTTAAAAAGATTTTCTGTTGTAATCTTTTGCTCTGTAGGTCTAAGACCTTTTTTACACTGCAAATACCAGGAGGAAAGCTTTAAAACAAAAATCCAAGGGAAGATTATGCAAAAGTACTGGAAGCTACCCAGCTAGCAGGTCAAGTGAAATAAGAGGCTTCATTTTTTCCTAGTGCCATGGAGAGCATTGGGGTTTCTCAGAGTGCCCAGCGTTGGTGTGGTGCTGTTTTTTGGAGGTTTGTCAGTCTTTTTTAGTGTAGTGTCGGATGACGGTGCAATTTAAAGCAGAGGAGAAGCAGTGCAGTCAGTCAATTACTATTATCGGTAAGAATTCCAGCAAAGAAATGGTGATTGACTTGAATGAGTGAACTCTCCATGAGCTGGGGCTGAACAGAATCCGAGGGAAGACTACGCAAGAGCATTGAGATGTGGCTGCAGATGAAAAAGCTGAGTGGCAATTTTGCCTTCTCCAAGAAAAAAATCACTTTAGGTGCCAGATGCAGCATTCCCTTGCTGGGTGCCTTTGTTGCATCTTTTGCCACGTGCAGAGGCTTTGCAAGCAGGGTGTGTGCAATTTCACCAAAAAACCCGCTTTACACAAAAGATGGCAAAGAGTAGCAAGGCACTATGTGAGGTGTTAGCATGCTCCCTGACGGAGATACTTCAGAGCCTTTGCTGGCCAGGCAGGCTTCAGCCAGGGTGTGAAGGGTGGGGGTCCGCTGCCCCATGCACTGGGCTGATCTGGAGTCTTGCCGAGTCACTGTCCTCCAGCTCGTTGATTTTTCCCATTAGGATTTTTGCAGCTTTTAATGTTGATTTTCTCCTCCTGAAGTCTTGAGTTCCTCACTACGCGGGCTACAACAATCCAACCTCTCCCTCTGCATTTTCCCGTTCTCGCCTTGCAACTTTTGCCCTTCCTCTTTTCTCCCCCATCCCACTGGGAAGGGGGAGTGAGCGAGGGTGTGGGGCTGAGCTGACTACCCAGGGTAATCCACAACACTAACAAAGACCAAAACTGTTCAGCCATTAATTAGCTGATGAGCTGTTAAGAACCTACAGGTGCAGGCTTGAGGAGGGCCAGCCTGGTCTTTGTAGCTGGAACAAGAGGACAAGAGGAAAGGGCCTCAAGGCGCGCCAGGGGAGGTGTACATTGGATATTAGGAAAAATTTCTTCCCTGGAAGGGTTCTCAAGCACTGGAACAGGCTGCCCAGGGAAGTGGTTGAGTCCCCATCCCTGGAGGTATTTAAAAGACGTGTAGATGTGGCACTTAGGGACATGGCTTAGTGGTGGACTTGGCAGTGTTGGGTTTACGGTTGGACTCAATGATCTCAAAGGTCTTTTCCAACCTAAATGATTCCGTTCTATTCTATGAGGATTATGGAGAGTTGGGGGTGGCCTGTGGGACCACGCACATCTGGGCAGGGGTGTTAGATGGACGGAGGGCCCACGCTGACGTTTGAGGGATCCGTGAAGGTGGGCGTGCTTGTGAATCGCGAGAGCGATACCACGTGTGTTTTCACCAGTGAGCTTCAGTCCTTTTCAGCCCGAGAGGAGGAGTGGGACTTGACTGTCTCCAGTTATCTTTTATGCAAGATGCGGTAGTCTTATACATGGGTGTTGTTCAAGGCAATGCTCTGCTTGTGGCAATGTGTGGGGCTGGCTGTACGAGTGTCTCCTGTATGCCTGTGTATGTGTGTGTGTGTGTGTGTGTGTGTGTGTGTGTGTGTACCCCTCTGTGGGGTACCCACTCAGGCGTCCTACTGGCCGAGCCTGCAAAGGGGAAAGCAGCAGCCCCATCCATTGGCCTGGGACAGAGAGTCCTCAGGGTGCGTCAGGATGGGCTCCAGTGGCTGCAGAGCAGGAATCCTGGGGTGCCTGAGTCTGGTGGAGGCAGCAGCTTTCGACATCATTTAACACGTGTCCTTTACAGGAACTTCCCAAGATTGGGAGACATATTGTGACAAACAACAGCAGGACTGAAGACGAGGACCTCCACCAATTGCCAGTGAAAACTCTGGCCTGGCAAGTGCAAGCCAGCGTGGATTCGTCTTTCCTAAATTTTGCCATGTGAAAGTTTGCTTTTGAGGTTAGATTTTTTTTGTTTTTCCCCCAGTCAGTGGAGGTAGACTTCTCCTGCACTGACGGGAAAGAACGAGGCACTTCATTTCAGAGTTCTGCTTCTTAGGTTAACGTACGGTCATGTAACATCCTTTTCTAGAGCCTTGCCCTGTGGTAGGATCACGCTATAAAAATAGCAATAGGGTGGGCTATGAGTCACCCTCTCATTATCCTGTCAATGTTAGATAGAAATAGGTCTCCCGAAGGAATACCTAAAAAAATATTACCATGTTTCACGAGCAAAGAACAAAAGAGAATCCAGAGAAGAGCTGGTATCTTCTGGAAGTCTACCTCGAGCTGTCCACGTTTGGAGGGAGAGAGAGGAATGTGTGTGCGACTGCAAGCATCCTTCTGCACGGGTATGGCAAACTGACGTCATGCTCGGATTTCTGTGTAGACCTTGGCAAGGATGTTCAGAAGAAAAAGAACCGGAACAAGAAGAAACAGAAAACAAACTAAGTGCGACCACCTGGGCTTAGGCCTGTGATCTGAACTGAGGGCCGTTTCATAAGTAGACAGCAAGCTGACGTGTAACACAGTCAATACACCTGTTCGTCAGCAGACGGTGAAGGAGAGCCCGTACGGGAGTATAGGCACAGCCAGTTTCCACCTGCGGTCTTAGCAGGGGCAGTCTTAGCCCATCAGGACAAACAGGACGAACCCAGACCTGCCCTTTGCAACTGCAGTGAGATTTGAAAGGGTTTTGAAGGCAAAGAGATGTAAAACAAGGAAACATTCACGTGACTTATTTCTTCTAAGGAATGGATTTATTGATCCTTTTGGCATTTTCCATATCTATGGGATAACAGAAAACAAAAGTCAGTGGGGCCACCCTTTTCCTGGCAGAGATTAAGGTCTGAATCGTGGAAGAAGCAGAGACCAACAAAACCCTTGGTTAGGGAGGCTTGACCCCTCCGCTGTCCTCTCTGGCGTGCCCCTTCGCGGACGCTGGGGGAGCACTGCAGGTCTGCCGGACTACAGGAGCAAGTCAAACACATGCGGTAGCAGGTAGCAAGTCAGCGCAGCAGGTTTATAGTCTCCTTTCGTGGTCTGCCATCTCCAGCGTTTTCTCACTTTGTTACACTGTAAGTTTAACCTCAGGGTTAAACTCGCTTGCACATCCTAACATATTTTAAGAAGGGAAACAACCCAGAGGCATGTGGTAGCTCATTTTTTTCCCTTTGTCATAGCTCTGGAAATTAAAAAAGAAATAAAGAAACATATGTATATGTATATATGTGGACGGAGCTACAGACACCTAAGAGTTCTTTTCCAGGGAAGTCAGAGGTGAATGAGAGCTTCTGCAGGCGGTGAGACTATTGCCAGTAGGTCGAGGGAGGTGATCCTTCCCCCGTACTCGGCACTGGTGAGGCCACACGTGGAGCACTGTGTCCAGTTCTGGGCTCCCCAGCACAAGAGAGACATGGACATACTAGAGAGTCCATCAAAGGGCCGCGAAGATGATGAGGGGACTGGAGCACCTGTCCTTTGCGGAAAGGCTGAGAGAGCTGCGACTGCTCAGCCTGGAGAAGAGAAGGCTCGGGGGGACCTCATCAATGTGTATCAATACCCAAAGGGAGGGTGCAAAGAGGACGGAGACAGGCTCTTTCCAGTGGTCCCCAGTGCAGGACCAGAGGCAATGGGCACAAACGGAAACACAGGAGGTTCCCTCTGAACATCAGAAACCACTTTTTTACTGCATGGGTGGCTGAGCCCTGGCAGAGGTTGCCCAAGGAGGCTGTGGAGTCTCCACCTTTGGAGAGACGCAAAAGCCATCTGGACATGGTCCTGGGCAACCAGCTCTGGGAGTCCCTTCTTGAGCAGGGGCTTGGCCCAGGTCCAGGTGACCTCCAGAGGTCCCTTCCAACCTCAGCCGTTCTGTGATTCTGTCATCCGTGACTGCAGACATCATCAAGTAGTGTTTGTCCTCTCTGCTGCCCACCTTAGCAATATCTAGAAATCTCTAAAGGCACAAATAAAGAGCAGCTTAGATGCTGTTCACATCGGCCAACTTTTATTTGGATCCCAATGAGATCCGTATGTCTAAAGAAGACATTTCTGAACCACCCTTCAAGCTCTCTGTCTCTTAGACTGTAAATGAGGGGACAGAGTCAACATGGTAAGACCGTTTAGAAAAGAGAGCATCTTTTGTTCACGTTTCCCATTCTGGTAGCATCTCGTAAGCAATACACCATGTTAACGTTCCGTCCACAGTTGTAACAGCAAACAACGATCAGAGGAGAGGAGCAGGTGTAGACATCTTTTTGCTGAAAGATTTTTCAGAACGGAGGAAAGGATGTGCATTGTAAGATGCCAGAAACTGTAGCAATGTGAAGAGAGCATCTCGTCCCATCTGTGCTGAACTGCGCACTGTGGCCAGTGTAGCATCATCACAGGAAGGATTAAAGATTTGCATGAGATTACCAAAGATTTCATTAGCAACACAAAAAGTCAGTTGGAACAGAAACACTCGGCTAGGATACTAGCCTGACATTTCCTTATCCGGCTCCGAGCTTAAAGCAGAAAGCGCTGCAGGGAGAAGCTTCCATCTTGCTAAAACCCAAGCATAAGACACCCCTGCCTGGAGAGAACACTCCCCACAGGCCAAAACACTCAAATTGTAACACTTGCATGCAGCCCCTGCAGAAATGGGCTTCTCGCCGTTCTGAAGGGAACGGAAGGTGCTGGGGGCACGCCGGGACACGTGAACACGGGGCTCTGGGACAGCTGGAGAGCAACAGGGAGGTCTCCAGGGAACATGAGGGCAAACGTGGGGCTTGGGGCACCCCAAGAGGACCCACGTGCCCAGGGGCGAGCGGGCCACGTGCCCCCCGCGGAGGACACTCTGCCCCTCCCGGCCTGAGTGGCGGGTCACAACGGTGCCCTTTGTGACCCGCCTCTCTGACACCCTGTGGCGCTGCATATGGTCAACGCAGACGCAGCCCCTGCCCCACAGTGTCCGGCAGGACGGCGACGGGACAGGGCGGGAGCGTGGAGCTGGCGAGGAGCCCCTGAGCACAGCCCACGTCTTTCCCCGCCACCCCCGGCAGCCCCGCGGTGCCGAGGCATTTCACCAAAGCTTCCCCCTTCCCCGCCCCTACCCCTTTCCTCCGTCCCGCTCAGGATGGCGCAGAGACCCCCCAGACGCCCCAGGGAGGCCTGGGTGGAGAAGAGGGCTCCCCAGAAGAGCAGCTCTCCCCCGCAGCCCTACGAGGTGTGCGTGCCCAGGCCGCTGCAGACCAGTAAGTGAGGGGCCCCAGCGGGCTGGGGCCAGCGACCGCACCCTGATCAACGCCAGCGTCCTGTTTCCCCGGCACACCGGCAGTGGGGGTCCCATGGGCGGGGAGCGTGGCACTGCCGGAATGCTGCTCAGGGCTGGGAGCCAGCCCCAGCACAGCCTCCCCCAGGGCGGGAGAGAGCAGAGGGCACCCGGCTCCTGCCCCGGCATACGGGCAGCAAGAGGCAGCTGGCCTGGCAGGAGGCAGCGGTGGTGGGGGACGGGGACCTTTCCAGCCTGCCTGCAAGCCAGTTCCTAAGCCCGGTGCACTCGTGGCTTTCTGCGCCACGCTGCGCTCCGGCATCGCAGCCCATCTGCCGGGCACCCTCCAGCCTGGACACCCACGGGGAGACTGCGCCAGGGGAGCGGGCATGGGGCTGGACGGAGGGCAGAGCTCCTTCCTGTCCTCGCGTTGGCCTTCGGCCCCTCTCTACAGCCCTCCCTGCTCTCCTCCTTCACTAGGTGCCTCCTCTGCTGCGTCTGCCAGCTGGCTGGCTCTGTACAGAAAGGAAAAAGAATCCATGGAGTTCATCCAGGCTTTTCTAAAGAGCTCAGAAAAGGTAACCGTGGCCATTTCCATGGCAGCTGTGCCTGCACCTCCTGACGGGGCCGCCGGCTCTGCTGCCTGCTGCCGGGGCTATTGGGGGGCTGCTGGCTGGGCAGAGCTGCTCCCCCCAGGTGGTCTGCCCAGCACTGCAGCCCCAGCGCTCCAGTCCTGCTGGCCACGTCTCTACCTTCTCACGCTCCCCGTTTGTCTCTCTGTCCCGCGGCTGCCAGGAGGAGGCCCAGAGGACGCAGTTCCTGGAGACCATCTGCACCCTGTGCAAAGCTGGCAGGCACAAAGGCTTGTCACAGGGCCTGAATGCGTTCTGCCACAGATTTGAGCTGGCAGAGAATATCAAGGTGACGGGACAGCCGGCAGGTCTGGGGAGGGGGCAAGGTCCCTGGGCACCGGCCCACCGTGAGGACGGCGCATGGGCAGGGGGAGGGCAGGGGCAAGCGTGCGTGGACACTGAGCTGCCCCGAGGGGACTCGGGTGCCGCTGAGAAGCCCCGCCAGCAGAGACCCCAGCAGCGGGGGTGGCAGGGGGTCTCTGGGGGCCGGTGCCGGGGCGGGGGCAGAGGGTCTCCGCCAGCCCCACTGCCTGCTGCTGGGTCTGCTGGCACTGGGTGCTGGCGGCTGCCAGGTCCCATCCCGGTTGTGCTCTGCAGGTGCTGCTGGAAGAGGAGCCCAGGGACCGCCTGCACACAGCGGTGCGGCAGCAAGCCATGCTTGCCATCGCCGCCTTGAGGTACCTGCCCAGCCCCTGGTTTGGCTGGCACCTCTCCACAGCCCGTGGCCCTGGGCCTGGCCGGGGGCATCCCCCATCCAGGCAGAGTCCAGCGGCGCCGTCAGAGGGCCTCTGCTTTGCCCTGCTGGCGGCTTGTTGGGAGGGCGCAGGGGAGGCCAGAGGGATCCTGCAGCTCCCCGCCACCTCTCGGCTCTTCCCCAAAGCGGGAGGCGGGAGGCGGGAGGCGGGAGGCTTGCCTGCCAGGACTGTCCTGTGGCCCAGGCCATGTCGGGGAGGGAGGAGGTGCCTCTTGGCGGGGCTCCCTGCACACCCTCCATCCCTCTCGGGGACCCCTGCTCCAGAGGTCCGTGTCCACCTGCCCAAGGCATCGAGGCACCGCTCCCAGCACCAGCGTCCCACAGTTCCCTCCCTCTCTCTTTGCAGCAAAGTGGAGAGGGTGCTGGAGGGCAAAAAGGAAAGCCTCTTAGAGGCCTGCTTCAGGAGCGTCTTCCTGCTTCCTCCAAACACGGACATGCAGGGCGAGGCCGCTACTCTCTACTTTGAGGTAAGTGCTGGCTGAGCTACAGGAGCCCCCAGTCCCTCTGGGCTGCTCCCTGGCTGCCGCGTGCTGAGAGACAACCGGAGATCCAAGGCAGGGCAGGGTCTAGGCTTTGCTTTCCCACCCTCATCCCTTCGTCCCTTTCCCATGGGCCTGGCCACGTCCAGTGCCACAGGCTGCTCTGCCCACAGCAGCCTGTCTGCCCCGAGCCCTCCCTCGGGCACCGCGAGGCAGCGCAGGTGTCCTCCCGTGGCGTGGGGAGTTCAGATCCGACTCCGGGGGTGAGAGGGATCGCAGAAAGACTGCCACAAGCCTTTGTCCTCCTTGCAGACCCTGGATGCCATGGACAGCATGCTGTGGACATTGCTGCTCAGCTCTCCCTCCTCCGGCTTCGCGGAGCTGCAGACAATCTTACAGGTGTGGCACTGGCAAAGGGTGGGGTTGGCAGGGGCTGTTCCTCACCCTGGAGGGAAGGGAGTGTCCACTCTTGAGCGGACGGTCCCCAGCCCAGTGCCACGCACAGAGCACACTGCAGGGAGGGTGCCCAGCTCCCTTGGGGGAGCCAGGGCTGGCCCACCTTGCTCTTCCAGGAGCCTGGTGTCTCCTGGCTGCAGTCAATGGGACTTCCCCTCTGCAGCCTTAGGCACCGCAGCGGCAGCAGCTGGTGCTGCTCTTCCCCTGCCTCGCGGTCCCTCGCGCTTTCCTCCCCAGACCTGACCGGGGCAGAGACCCACAGGGACCTGCCTGTCCTGCTCAGAGAGCCCAGCCCTGAAGCTCCCCGGGGGCCGTATCCCCATTCCCCCATTGCAGAGCCCCCAGGCAAGCTCCTGCCCAAAAACCCGGCCTCCATGGAGAAGGGACACAGGGCTGTGTTCTGGGGAAGGGCACGGAAAGGAGCAGATGCCGCCATGGGGGTGGCATCTGCCCACCTGCCCGGCCACAAGGACTCTGCGAGTCCAGCCAGGACTTCAGCAGCGCTGCTTCTGCTGGCGCGGGCACCAGCTCCCAGGGCACATCAGCGCTTTCTCTCCTCCCAGATGCTGCTGACCTTCACCAACTGCCGGAGCGCAGCTGCGTGTGAGAGGGCTGTGGGGAGGATTGGGAGGCTGAGCGATTTGCTGGCCAGCTGTTCCTCGGTGGAGGTAAGGAGCCAGGCACTCTCCAGCCAGGCTGTCTCCCCTTCCCTGCACACCGGAGCACCTGCAGCTGCAGCTCAGAGATGCCTGCGAGGCAAGCCTGGGCACCGGTTGAGGCATTCAGCAAGGCTCTGCCCTGGAGTGAGGGTCTTGGTTTCTTTCTTTTTCCCACGGTCTTCTCTCCCCACTTCCCTCTCTGCCGGGAGCCATCTCGGCCCCCAGTCCTGTGCAGGGCAGCACTGCCCAAGGAGCATGGCGGGAGCCCAGGTCTGGCAGCTCTCCCTGCTCTGCTGCCCAGGGGGCTAGCAGCTTTGCGAGGGCCCTCCAAAGCTCTGACTCACCGGGGATCCTTCCCCGGGCAGAGTCTTGGGTTCAGGGCTTTGGTGGCAGCTGCTGCCCCTCAGCCCTGCTACCTGTCCTGCCTCCCTCACCCAGGTCTGGAGAACCTTTGTAGGCTACTATGACAGCCGTGCCTGCCACACAGAGATCCAGGTCCCCATCCTGGGACAGCTGCTGGGACGTCTCATCCTTTGCCACACTTGCAAGAACTGGGAGATCAGCTGGGGGGCTTTGGATGCTCTTCATTACCTCTTCAGATTCATCCTGCAGCAAAAATGTAAGAGAAGCTGTGCTGGGCTGCGTCCCTCCACACACAGACATCTCCTCCACACACAGACATCTCCTCGTATGCCTGCTTGTTTCCCTGAGTATTGCAACGGACCATTCTTGTGCTTGCTGGAGGCCGTCCATGAAAGTCTGCCAGCGTCCCTGACCTCCTTTGCCCCTCACAGCTGCTTCCCGTAGCATCCCAGCTATCGTTTTGCTGCAGAAGCTGCGTGCTCACCAGAAGTGCAGGACCTGTTCTTTGCTGCTCTCCTTCCCCACTCCTCTCAGGACCTCTCAGAACCCGGCTGTTTCATGGTCCCCACAGCCAAAGCTACCATTGATTACCACGTCCCAAAAAGAATTCTTCCCTATGGGAGAACAGCAGACGCAGCTGTGCATCAGCCCGGCTGGCCCCGCCAGTGCCTGCAGCGAGAAGCTGGCCCTGACGCCCTCCAGAAATCTCCCTGACTGCTTGCGTCCTGCCGCCTTGCAAGCAGGTCTCGGGGATGTTAAAGTTCCCCATGAAAATCAGGGCGTGTGACACGGAGACTTCCCCACGTGCTTTCAGGAAGACTTCATCCACATCCTCGCTCCGAGTAGGGGGGGTCTGCAACACGCTGCCACCACGATGTCACCAGCACTGCCTCGCCTCTCCTCTGCTTCTGACCCACACGCTCTCTCTCAGACTCGATTGTCCCGTCTATCTGAGCTGCTCCTTCAAATACGAGGCACCCCCCCCCTCCTCCTCTAGCCAGCTCTCCTGAAGAGCTCGCATCCATGCAGCGCAGCACTCAGCCATGCGAGCCGTCCCCCGCATCTCAGTTATTCCAACGATGTTTTAGTTGTGTGACTGCATGCAGAGCTCTAGTTCCTTTGAGTTTCCCAGGCCGCGAGCATTTGCACACGTACACTTGAGGGGCAGGTGTCTCTCATCCTTCTCCATCAGGTCCCTCTCGTTGCCCTTGCCTGTCCCCCTTTGCTTTATACCCCTGTCCACCACCTCCTCCCCTGACTGTGCGTCGTAACCTCCCTCCTCAGCCATTCCTAGTTCAAAGCTCTTCTCACCATTTGGTCAGCTTGTTGGCAAAGGCGCTGTGTCCTACCGACTCGTGTGTGCTCCCCTCCTGTTTAGGCATGACGCTGCCACAGGGTAACCCAAAGCATCCACAGCATCAACGCAAACGGGAAGCTGAGAACACCTCCTGGCTTTCTTCGCCCAGCACCAGCAACATTACAACGGTAATGAGCTCCTCCCTTGCATGTCCGTGGCATCAGCTCCTCAGGAGACTTGCGTGAGCCAAAGGGATCCAGAAGCAGTGGGGTTGGCATGGCCTCCCTGTCCCTGGTGAGAGGGTTGCTGCTGTCCCCGAGCAGGGACTAAAAAGGGCTGCACTCCGGTGTCCCAGCAGCAGCTCCAGCCCTCCTGGCTGCCAGCAAGCCCTGGTTCTCTGTAGGGCCAGCACGCTGGGCCCACGACCACAGCCCTCCTCCCTCACCCTCAGGGCCCTCTCTTCTCATCCTCCACCGCCCAGTGACTGCAGCCCCTGCTTCCAGCTTTCCTGCGGGCACTGCTGCCAGCACGGCCGGGCCATCTCTCGCCAGAGCTGCTCTCACTGCTCAGCTAAGCAGCACCGTCAGGGCACTCGGTGTGACACGTCTTCCCGGCCTGTCTTCCTCCCGTAGGCGTTTGGAAAATACCTCCAGCCTTCAGAGAAGACAGACATCGTCCTCGTGGCCGTTGAGGCCATGACAGACTCAAGCATCTATGACAAGGAGGAGGCGAGCAGCATCCTGCATGTGGCCATGAGAGAACCTGCCTCCTGGCTGACGGAGGTAAGTGGCCTGTGGCTGCCCTGCCCTGCCCTTGAGCCCTTCAGCCGTTGTTCCTGCCTCCCTCCCTGCTTCCCTCCCTCCCTCCCTAACCCAGGTGCCTCAGGCACCATTTTAAGCCATTTTAAGCCACAGAGTAGGATGGGAAGGGCAGCAGTTTCAGAGGCAGCGGAGGAAATGGCTGCACTCCAGTGGCAGCACCATCCTCACCTATGTGCCCTCCAGGTGCCAAACATCATGAGGTGCATCTATGAAAACATGGAGTGCATCGGCATGGCGTCAGCCCGGCACAGCCTGGACTTGCTGCTTCTCCTGATGACCGACCAGTGCCCCAGGGAAGTGGTCACGAGCCTGTTGAAGCTGTCTCCATCATGTGACAGGTACTGACCCCAACAGCCCCCGTGGGCTTGTTCCGTGTGGGGAGAGGGGCCTGGAGACTTTCTGGCTGCCAGACCCACGGAAAACCGCAGGACATCCCCCCCACCATGCTTTCCAGCCCTGGTGGATCGGCCAGGCCCGCAGTAGCCAAAGCTGCCCAAGCCAGCCCAGAGCCCCACCACGAAGTTCCTCCCGGCCCCACAGGGAACACTATCTCAGTCCCCTCCTGCTTGCCCAGGCGGGCACCCGGGCACTCCAAGCGAGGGGTCGGGAAGGGCCAGGGCTGCAGGACAGCCTGGGTCCTGCGGGGCTGGCCCGGGCACAGTGTGGTGGCCGAGGCAGCCCTGCTGACAGAGCGCTCTGGGCCTGCAGTACTGCTCTGGCCATGTGGGAGGTGATGCTTTCCCAGCCCCACACATTGGAGAAGGTCTTGAGGGAGCTGCTCAGCAAGCTCCAGGACCAGCAGCTGCGCGGGATGTTCAGCTCCACCGCAGAGGAAGCCTGCATCCATCACTTGGCCGTGAGTGACCAGACCAGTCCTCGCTCACCCTCAGGGCTGCGCCTGCCTCTCCAGGCAAACAGGCACGGCCCTCTCCCCTCCCATCCGCCCCCAAACGGTCACCTCCTCAGGACATACGGGGACAGCCCCTTAGGGCCCGCAGGGACCTGCCCAGCACCAGGTTCCCCCCCCGCACCAGCCAGCCCCTGCTGCCCCCAGGATGGGCTGTCTGGCCCCGGTGGCCTTGCCCTGAGCTGCCAGTGGGAACCAGGAGCCACACGGTGCGGGGAGCCCTGCAGGCTCTGCCAGTCTCTCACTGCCATCTTTTTTTCAGCTGCTGGCCTCCAGCAACATTGCATCAGAGGAGTTTGCTGGCCTGTACAAAGCCCAGAGGTACCTGAGGCGTCCAAGCCTGGTGCTGCTCTCGCTGGTGCTCAGAGGCCTCGTCACGCTGTCGCAGAGACCTGAGACGGTGAGCAGGGCATAGTCAAGTGAAGCCGTGTTGGCAGCCCGGGGCAGTGGGGGTAAGGCGGTGGCTTGGCCTGGGCTCAGGAGGAGTCGGGAGGTGGGGTGACGGCTCCAAATGCCCTTGCTGTCCCCTTCATGGACCCCAGGGTCCTTCCGGCTCGGACCTTGCCGCTGCAGTGCAAGGAGAAAGGCTCCCTCACCCGCCTGCAGGAGCTCTCGCTCCCGGCACATCCCCGTGGTGCCGGGCAGGAGTTTCTGCTCTGCACGGAGGCAGCCAGCGCCAAACTGCCTCCGTCGAGGGAACGCTGTCCCCAGAAGAAGCGTCCTGCTGAGAAGGGGAGGATGAGCCAGAGCCTAGGGTACAGCTGATGCTACGGGCTGACTCGGGGGCCTGGGGCAGTGGGCCTCTGTCATGAAGGGGTCACAGCCCACTCACTGACAGCTTGGAGATCTCTGCCCTTCCCCTCACCCTGCAGTGCACGAGCCACGGGGGTCCGCAGAGCGCTGCCATGGAGGGGCTTCATGGCTGCCTGGGGAGCTTTCCAGGCCCGGAGGGCTACCAACCCATCTGCCCGTTTGGGCCAGTCGGAAAAGGGGGTGGCTGAGCAGGGGACACGGAGCCTCTGTTCTCCTGCCCTAACTTCCCTACCCCCTGCTATCCCCCTGTGCCCATCAGTGCGCCCATGGCCACTGCCTGCCAGGAGGCTGCTGCAGGCATTCCTGTGCCACCTGCCAGGAAGCCGGCCGGGAAGCTGGTGCTTAGCGGCCAGGGCATTTTTGCCCGGGCGGTCTTTCACCGCTTCACAAAAAGGAAATTCTGTGCTTCGTACAGGCAAGAAAAATGCTGGTCCTGCTGCCGGACATCATGGAGACGCTGCAGAATGCCAACACTGACAACAAGACGAAGGCCCTGCTTCTCTTCAGAAACGTGATGGGTCCTATGAAGAGGAAGAAGGCCAGCCCCACCGCTCTGCAGCTGGTGGAGAAGCTCGTGCCGCTCTTTGATGATGTAAGGCTGCTGTGGGAGCCTGAGCCCCACTGATGGGCCCTCTGCAAGGACAAGTGCCCGTCAGCCCAGCCCTGCACAGGGGCAGGGCTGTTCCCTCCTCACGGCCCTGGGCTCTCTTGGGGATGCCTTCTGGGCTCTGCAGCCCAGCACGGCTTCTCCCTGACAGGTCGATGCCTCCGGGCGACCTGAGCCCCCCGTGCTGGGGCCCAGCCCTGCCCCTGTGCAAAGCACCTGCAGTGCAAGAGCTGCTCTCAGATCCGCGAGACCTCCCCAACTGCGCTGCCAGGCAGGACCAGACATTCTCCCCAGGCACCATGGCGGGTGCTGAGGCTGAGCCAGCGATGTGTGCCCCAGAGGCACTGCCGAGGGCCAGCCCGGTCTCCTCCTCAGCCCGGCCCTGAGGAGCTCTGCGCTGGTGCGGGTGGTGTGGCTGGTAGTGAATGCTGGGGGGCTGGCACAGGCACCGCCTGATGGAAACCTCTTGCACGGCCTTTCATGGACCTGAGGCCATTCAGCCACAGCTGCAGATCTGGCCCACAGCTCCTGGGTGCAGAACCTGACTCCCAAGCATCTCCCCTCACATCAGCCACGCTAACGCCCTTGCTCGGGGAGCGGCTGTTGCTGAAGTGCCCCTGTCCTCCTCCCTACCAGGACTCCAGCCAGCTGCGAGTGCTCTCCATCTGCCTCTTCAAAGACCTGGTGCAGATGGTGGTGGGGAACGACAAGCGGCAGATGAAGAAGAACGCACGGAGAAGCCTGCTCCCTCTGTTCTTCCACATGAGTGACCAGAGCGAGAGCATGGCCAAGGTACAGCTTTCAAACCTGACCAGTGATGTGGGGCAGGGGGTGCTGACAGCACAGGGGTTGCCTGGGCATCCGGGAGGGGCAAGGGCTGCTGCTGGCAGTTGGACTCTTGGAGCCTGTGTCACCTCAGGGTCCAACTGCCTGAGTCACTGAGGGCAGGGCAGAGCTCCCCTCCTTGCCTGCACCGGTCCCACCACTGCTTTCCTCCTCCCTCTGTGCCGCCTGCTGCAGAGGAGCATGGCGAGGAGGGGTCCCCCCATCCCTGCTCCCCCCATTCAGCCCTCCTCCGGCGCACCCCAGAGGAAGGGTCCCAGCATACCCAGCACCAGGAGGGGCGGAGAAGATAGCACGGACATTTCCCACACCTGCTCTACCTGGTCCAGCAGGGCTCAGCAGCAGCCCATGGCCACCAAGGCCTGAACACAAGAGTCCCTAGAGGCTTCCCAGCTGTCCCTGCAGGTGTTGGAGGCCAGGGCCCTCAAAGAGCCCCAATCCCTGCCCACAAGCCCCCCAATCCCTGTCCCCCTCTGCAGGCCTCTCAGGAAGCCCTCCTCGTCATTGCAAAGCTGCTAAAGTGGAAACAGCTCAAGCACCTGGCCATGACACAGCAGACGTACAGGATTGGGGAGTGCTTGGTGAGGACAATCCCCAAGGCCCAGGGCCCGGGCTGGACAAGGGGTGCCCCCTGTGCAGCTGTGCCTCGCCTGCCCTGCTCCAGCCCGGAGCCCCCAGCCTGGAGCTGCACCCTCCTTCCCTGCCCTCAGGCACAGAGCCCCCCAAGGGCTCTTCTCCAGGCCCCTCTCCCCTCCCTGCCCTCAGGATGTTGAAAGAGACCCAGGCCCATCTGGGTCCTGGCAGTGGGACAGAGGGGTCTCAGGACCTCCAGAACCCCCTCTGCCTGCGGCTGTCTCTGAACCTCAGCCCCACAGGGCTCCTGGCTGGGAGATGGGAATGGCCTGAGGTGGGAGGGAGACAGGGGGTGCTGGGAGGAGGGGCCGGTGCGGCCGACTGGGGAAGGTCTGTGCCAGCCCCAAGCCCTTGTGCTCTCTCCAGCTGGTGCAGGACAAGAGCAGAGTTGAAGAATATCTGAGTCAGAGCCTGCCGTACCTGAAGGATGCTCAGGTCCCCTTGCGAGAGGCGGCCGTGAGGTTCATGGGTGAGCCACAGCCCCTGGGGTCCCTCTTTTGGCAGCCTGGCCCCAGGCCCAGCCGCTGCACTGGCAGCACGGGGCAGCCCTGTGGCTGCCAGAGCCCCGACTGCCCCGGGCAGGGCCTGGGCAGCCAGGGGCTCTGTGCCTCCCTCTCCCACCCCTGCCCACGCAGGTGGGCTTGGTGGCAGCCTTGCTCGGCCCCACCCTGCCTCGGGCACTGTCCTTCCCTGGGGTCACCCTGCTGAGGGGGAGGAGGGCGTGCAGCCAGACCGGCAGAGCCGGGAGCTGTGCTGCTGGGAGCATGCTGGGGAGCGGGAGGTCTGACGGAGCTCTGTGCCTAGGGCTTGCCGCGCAGCACCTGAGGGACAAACGCGAGGAGAAGCTGTCCGAGATCTGCAACGGTGAGTAGGGGCAGCGCTGTGTGTGCCGGGGCTGGTGGGCCAGGGGACAGAGCCTGGGCAGTGTGCTGCTATGCCTTGACCTGCTCCAGGGAAACACTTCAAGGGCAGAGCAACATCTCAGGGGCATTTGGGGCATTCCTGCGCAGCAGCTTCCAGCTGGTCCGTTTGTCCCACGTGCTCCTCCTGGCCAGGGAAAGGGATGGGTGGGGCTGGCATGGTGTGGAGGGGATGCCTGGGGGTCTCTGCAGACAGGTGGGTTTCAGCTCTGTTCTCTTGCCTTCTGTTGCAGCCCTCCAGCCTTTGCAGAAAGACGCCGAACTCTCAGTCTCGTCCCTGGCAACTCAGACCATGCTGATCCTGAGATCTCCAAGGGAGCAGCCAACATCGGGATGGACCCTGGGGGCGCTGTGCTGCTGGCCCTGCAAAGCCAGGCAGAAGTGAATCAAAAAGAAGCCTCTTTTTGATTAAAGCTGGAACCACAAACCCAAGGCCACGGTGTCCTTTGCACGAGAACCACCCTGAGCGGGCCGAGCAGACAGCGTTGTTCCAGGCCTCTACCGCTGCGTGCAGGACAGCTCACCTCTCGGCACACCCTGGCCCCAGTATTGTAGAATTTCACCCCTCTGTTAGGCTTTCCCCCAGAAGAAGTCATGTTTGTTCACCTCCTGTGGAAGTCTTTTCTCTAGCGAGGCAGAGGGCAAAAGGGAGAAGGCAGACCCCAAAGGAGCCAGGATTGCCCCGAGAGCTGCCTGATGCCCCGGCTTTGCGGCAGCCCGTGGCAGCACAGCACACACTGGCCCAGGGTGTCCTTGCAACAAAGCCCCAGCTGCCCTGCTGGACTACAAAACCTGGAGGTTTCAGCCTGCTGTTCAGACGTGGCCACCTCTGGCGCGCTCTGGGCTCGCACATCCTTGCCCGTGAGCCAGGGGAGAAGTTTCCCTGTGGAGAGGGAAGAGCTGTGGCCCCATTGGCACCCTGCCCCACCTCCCCTGGGTTGCTGGGGCCGAGCTCCCAGCCCTTTGGGCAGCTGGGCTGCTCTGGCCTTCTCCCGCCACTGCAGCAGCAGCTGTCCTCTGCCCCTGCCACGTCCCTCTCGCCGATGTGACAGCATTGGCCAGGCCCCAAATCCTGCCGCTATCCCAGCAGCTGCCAGGGCTGAGCAGAGCACTGCATCCACAGGACAGGGCCAGACCGTGCCCGGTGCCATCACGCAGGCAGTGGGGCTGTGGGGTGCACCAGGCTCCCGAAAGCCACCTCCCCAAGGGATCTACTCTAGAAATCCCAATTTCTAATCTAGAAATCTAGATTCCTACTCTAGAAATCTACTCTAGTAGATCCCAAAGGACCTAGTCTAGAAATCTGGGCCTACTACCTGGCACTTCCCCGATCCCTGAGGAAACCTCGATGCTCCTGGAGATGCCTGGCAGGAATATGGGGCATCTACCAGGCATGCACCCGCCCCCAACAGACACAAAACGCCTCAGGTGGCTGCCTCGGAGGACTCTGGGGCTGCTACCTCCTTCTCCACAGAGGGCCAAGAGAGCCTGGGAGGAGACCTGGGGAGCTACCAGGCATGCACCTCAGTCCTACATGAAGAAAACTTTGCAGGTAACTGCCAAGGAGGAGGCTGCGGCTGCTGCCCAGGAAATTCAGCCCTCTCCAGGGAAGGTCACAGCACTCCCAAGCTGCCTTGGACGAGTCCCAGCAAGGGACACAGCATGGACATGCCTCCAACATACATGAAATGCCTTAGCTGGCTTCCCTGCAGGACTCAGGGGCTGCTCCCTGCCAAATTCCCTGCTCTCCAGGGGAGGCCAAAACATTCCAGAGCTGCCTGCCAGAGGTCCAGTAGAGCTACGAGCCACGCACGTTGCCCCAACATACACAATGCTCTTGGGGGATCTACTCTAGAAATCAGGGGCTATTACCTGGCACTTCTCCTGTCTCCTGGGGAAACCTCCAGGCTCCTGGAGATGCCTGGCAGGAATATGGGGCATCTACCAGGCATGCACCCGCCCCCAACAGACGCAAAACGCCTCAGGTGGCTGCCTCGGAGGAGTCTGGGGCTGCTACCTCCTTCTCCAGAGGAGGCCAAGACACCCCTGGAGATGTCTGGGAGGACTCCTGGGGAGCTACTGGGCATGGACTTTCCCCCAACAGATGCATTGCCCTTGGGGTAGTTACCTTAGAATTCTCTGTTGCTGGTAATCCACCTGTCTCCAGAGTAAACCCAAGTTCTGCCTGAGAGGCCTCTGAGGAGTCCTAGAGAGCTACCAGGCATGTACATAAGTCTAGCATACACAGAAATCCTTCGGTAGCTACTTTGGAACAGTTTGGCACGGCTACCTCTGAAATTCCATTGCTTCCAGAGGAGGGCAAAACATACTGGAGATTCCTCACAGGAGTGCTGGGGAACTACCGCTCATAGACCTTCCTCCAACACAAAGAAATCTCTTCATCTAGCTAACTAGGAAAACTCTGGTGCTGCTACCTGGGACTTCAGCTGTCTCTGAAGAAAATGAAAACCCTCCGGTAGATGTATGGGGAGAGTCCTGAAGCGAAAACAGAACGGACCTGTCCCCAACATACACAATGCTCTTCGGGTAGCTACCTTAGGAGATTCTGGGGCTGCTCCCTGGGAAGTCACTCATCTCTCGAGGAAACCAAAGGCTCTGGGAAATTCTTAGGAGGAGTTCCAGTGTGTTCTTGGTCTTGGACCTGCCACAAACATTCGCCAAACTCCTCAGGTCTACCCTTGCGGCGTCTGGGGCGTCTACCCAGCACTTCAGCTCCCTTGACAGCAGGACAAAACACTTTGGGAGATGCCTTTGAGGAGTCCCGGGGAGCTACAGGGCATGGTCCTGCTTCCCATTTCTATTAGTAATCAATGATATAGTATCAATCAATAGTATGGCAGCAGTCAGGAAGAGCCACAATCAATCATATAGCCACAACCAATCTTTCACCAAGAACCAAACAGCAATAACTAAGTAGGCGTATACTGTCGCAAATGACTACAAACTTCTTAGTAGGGAGGGAACTTATCCTCAAAATAGCAGCAGGTATACTGATGATAGATTACTTCCACGGCTATACAATACCGGTACAAAGTGAATGAGATTTCAGAAAGGGCCAAAGCATCCCAGAGGGGAGGACAATCCGATCCCAGAGGGGACCCAGCCATCCCAGAGCTGGGCGATCAACCAAACCGACTCCAAAAGGGAGCCCAAAGGGGGACCAATGAAGGAACAGAGTCTCACTTCAGAGAAGATCCGGAGGTGTCTGGAGTCTCGGTACCTAGCTGTGCTGCAAAGCCACCAGCTGCACCTTTCAAGGATGCTTCTGGACGCCAGGCTCACAGCTCCTGGGCTCGCAGGAAAGTTCTTCTGCTCAGTCATTTCCCCTGCTAACCAGTCGCCTTTACGTCTGCTCACGCCTGCCTGCTCCTGCCCTATCAGCTCCTCGGACACCAGGGACATCACAAGCACCTGCTCAGCAGGAGCGTCCTCACTTCCAACACCCCCGCTTTTTCACCTCCACGTCCACCTCCGTCCCCCATCTCCCTGCGCTCTCCTCCCTCCCAGGCACCTTTCTCACCCACTCCACGGCTTCCCAATGCCTCTGTCTCTCTCTGTGTTTGTGTGGCAGATGCTACCTCAGAAGCATTGTCCCAGCCAGGTCACCTGCATCTCTCTCTCTTCTCCCTCTACTCTCAGCATGACTGCGCCAGCTGTCCGATTTGCTTCTTGACCTCAAAGGCCCTTTCGTCCTGCCCTCCCTTCTGCTGTTCAATTCTGTTCCTGCAAGAGAAGTGACAACCAGTCGGTGTCCCCTCTGTGGTATCTTACCTGCATCTTCCTGAGCTGGACAGCTGGTGGGAACTGTCACCATCAGCCCCCGCAGTGCTTGAAGTCTTCTCCTGGCACAGGCGTAGCTCTGGCTGTGCTTGGTGTGTTACCATGCTTCCTGAAGAACAGCAAAACTCAAAGTTACTCCTGGGCAATGTCCTGCTGCAAAGAGCTGCTTTGAAGGCAGCTTGGCAGCAGACCCTGAGGCTGTGTCGGGGCCGGGGGTGGCCACATCTGCCTCCTTCCAGCGGGATTTTGGAAAGCCCGTTTCCAGCTGCGAGTGCCAGGCCAAGGGCACGGGGCAGAAACAGACCCCACCCCAAGGGCTCCAGTCCTGGGCTGGGCTCTGTCCCCAGACCACTAGAACTTCTAAACAGGCTCTCCCTCTAAAGGAATTATCTTCAGTTTGCAGAAAAGAAACCATATACTTCCAGATTCAGTAGTCTGACTAAGACTGCTGGAGGGCAACTGGGGCTTCAATTCCAGAACAAAAGAACTGCCATTACACAATCTCAGCCACCACCTCCATGACTGTCTTGTCAGTGACCCCCCATAAGCTGCGTTGTAAAAAATATCTAATGACTAATAGTGTCATTTACCCCCAAAATCTTTGTTTCCCTCATACCCTCAGCCTACCGCAGTAATAATCATACTGTTCTTCTGTAATTACACCTGAGAACCCTCCAAAGCTCCTGTCATTGGACAGGCACACACCATCCTGCAGGAGGAAAGGACAACATAGGCGCAGCCTGTATGACTGTCAGTGGCACAAGAGGTCCTTGTTTCTGGAAACACTCGCTAAGTCCCTGATCCAATGAGATCAAAGATTTTTTTACTTTTTCCTCCCCTAATAAGTTGAAGCCCTTCTAGGGGTCTTTAAAAGACCCTGACCTTAAAATGGCAACACTTCGGGCACAGGGGATGGGTCAGGTCATCTGTTTTAGGGTTCTCATAAAAACCCGAGGCATGTGTTGTGTCTATTCCTAAATTAGTTTTCCCTTTCCTTCACACTCCTCCCCCAAAAGAGAAAAAAAAAGCCAATGAGTAACAGCATCAGCACATTTGAAATGCTCTGCTAATACATGAGGTTTCCACTAAGGGTGCCATGGAACAGGTGCAGTGAGCTGAAAGCTGCAAGGCGCACACCAGCAGCGTGCAACGAGGAAAGGCCAGTGCACGTCAGCACCCTTGTTCTGACAGACGGCCATCGCTGAAGACCAGTCTGCTCGGTCAGGACGCTGAACCTCCGCTGCACCCACACCCAGCCCTGACCAAAAGCGGACACAGAGTGACTGTCCAGAAGCGGCATTTGGCTCAGGGGGCGTGCAGGGCAACAGGGACCCAGACAAACTGATAACAACTCCCCACGGTCACCTTTTTCTCCTTTTCCCCTTCCAGGTGACACTGGTCAAGCCCCAGGCACCTGCGGCCATTCGCTGTATGCAGCTCCCCTGATGCTGGATATCTGATACACGTTTAATAAAACAACGTACCCCCAGAGAGAGATTTTGTTTGTTCACCCTGAGCTGCGGGGAAGGTGCGTGCGTGGGTGAGGAAGATCTGCTTTCTCTGTGTAATTTTTATGCCTCAGCAAAAACACTGCAAGATTCGGTCTAGAGGACGGCACTGAAATCAAAAGGCTAAGCGACCAAGAAGGCTCCAACTGCACGTTTCCACCTCACTGCCTTAAACCAAACAGACTTTGGATCCTGATTGCCCACTTCAGCCTGGCATAGTCCCATTCCTCGTCCAAAAGCTACCGTGCGCCTGGCTGAGGCCAGACACAATCCACACAGAGAGCAATCAGAGCTAAACCCTGCACTTTCCTTGGGACAGTATCCTTGGAAAACTTCTTTGCTGGGTTGTTTTAAAACCTGTAACTGCAAGAGAACATCCCTGATGGGTTGACAGGAACTTCCTGGCTGTGGTAAAACCATCCGCCCTCTGCACCCCCATTTCCCAAGAGCCGGCAGCACAGCCTGGCTGGGGGGAAAGGCACCTATCAGACCTGGGGGCCCAGAGAGGAGCACAAGCATCTGCCAAGGGAGCTGCATCCAGCCAGGAGCCCTCCCCACTGGCTTCTCTGACAACAAAGCCCTGGTGTGGGCTCCCACCAGGAGAGACAAAAATCTTCCAACTTTTCCCTCATTTCCCAGGGATTCCCGGAGCTATCATGAGCTACCTCTCTGTGGCACTGCACAGTTCAGCTACCCCTGGTGGGCAATACTGAAAACAACACACAACCCATCAGCCCAGGAGTCAGACGGATACTGAGGGAGGGCAAAAGGAAGAGGGATGAGAGTACGTCAAGGGTGCAGAGAGGATAATGCGTGCTTGTCCAGCATTATCCAGCCAGCACCTACGGGGAGACCACTGCCATGGCCTCCCCAGAAGGACACAGTCCATTCCACTTCCCACCCACCACCAAGCTCTCTTGTGTTCCCACTCTACATTTCTAAGTCATTTTTAAATGTCTGTGTCTAATAGAAAACACCTGGGTAAGTCTGGGTGCTATCAGGAAACACCCCAGAATTCACTCCAGACTGCCAGCGCACCAACCTTCAGGGATGAGCACCAGCCACGTCCATTGCCTTTGGGCAGTCACAAAATCCAAGCCTGCTGGTGAAGCTCTTACTCACAGAAGTCGTTCCCCGTTGCGGCCATCGCTCCTCTCAGGAACAGAGGGGAAAGCTCAAGGCTCTGAGGATGTGCTCCAGAAAAAGAACACCAGTGCAAGAAGATCCCCGTCACCTAATTGAAAAGAAATCATTCTAGCTCAATGAAATGAGTACCCAAAATGAAACACACAGAACCGCCTCGGCCACCAAAACCGTTCCAGTGGTAGTTTTTAACTGCTGCCGAGCTGCAGGCTGATGACCTTACCACCGCTGTCACAGGGCGCCAGTTCACAGCAATTACGAAGGCCCTTTTGAAAGACTCCAATGCACGTCACCTTCTCTGAAGAGGACCTGCTGCTGACCTGTTGCCAGCGTTAGCAGCAGAGCCCTCTGGCTCTCCAGCCCACACTTTCCCACCTTGTATGAGGGAGTGACCAGCTTGCAGCTGCTACTTTAACGGCTCTCTTTGCCGTGCTCCTTTTCTGCCTGGCTTCCTACTGGATCAGTCAGGGTGGGCTTCTTGTCATTCTAGACTGAGGCCAACTTCTCAGGAGGAGGACTACACTGCTGTCCCCATGCTTACTTATTTTAGAATATGGAAGAGAAATTATAATTTGCAAATAGGAACTCTGCTCATAGCCCATATCTATCTAGTCTATAGCCCACAGCTCTGAAGGCATAGACCAGCCTATACCTGTTTCCTGTATCTACCTACTCTATGATCTGTCTGGAACGTCAGATCCTAATTACCTTTATTAGAGAAGGGAACTGGGGGGAAGGGGAAAGAAAGAATAGGTGGAAAAAAGGAAAAGTGTAGGCACGCAATTGAAAAAGAAAGGAGCTGAGATATCCCAAAGACCAGCTCAGCCCACCTCGCTTTAGCTGGCAAAAAGCTGTGCAGCTTGGAGGAAAAAAAAGTGATTTTGATGCACACAGGTGTCTGAGTTCAGACATGAAGCAGCAGAAAAACCTTGACACGGCTCCTTTTCACTACCCGTGTGCATGCTGTGACTTCCTCGTTTCCCGGAAGTCCTCCCAGACTAGCAGGGACGTAGCATCTGCCCAGTCCGCGTGCCACGACGAGAAACGGGTTTGACCATGAAGGGGGTCAGAAGCCCCTGGCGCCCCGGCGTTTGCTTGGTCCTGAAGCCCTGAAGGGCCTGTCAGAGCTGGGGAGCCCCAGGGACAGAAGGGAAGGACAGTGGTCAGCTCCCGTAGGGAGACTGACGAGGCTCTGTCCTTCCTTCTGGCCGCAGGAGCATGCCCTGGGCCATGCCTCTCCTCCGCCCCAGGGCAAGGCGAGGCCTGAGGAAGGCTCTGGGGCAGAGCCCTGACTCCTGCCAGGTGCTGGCCAGGCCAACTGTTGCGTTAAAAGTTACTGTCATGTGGGAGTCTGAGGAGTGGCTGGGGGGGGAACCCTCCCCTCGAGTCACGAGGTTCAGACAGGACCCCCTCGCCTTCTAAACTCCTTCTCAGAGAGGAGTCGAGGTGCAGCTAAGTCCAGGCTTAGTCTCAGACTTGCTCAACAGTTTCTTTTCTAAGGACCATATATGTAGCTACTCGTCAGAGTCAGAGCCCTCTCAGGGCTTTCACTGTGCAAAGTCGATTAAGGCGACAGCGTTAATTTACAACGTTTATAAGTCCGGTCGTGTTCAGCGTACTGAACTTCACAATTACGAATTCACAAATAACGCGCTGCACCCCCAGTCTAGTCATGTTGCATGAACTACCACGGCCACGCTTAAAGAGTCTGGTCGTGCTTAATGAGAACTACCACGGCTAGATTAATGAAGAGTGCAGTTTATTAGAGCAACAGACACACGGGTGCTTTGGATTACCAGTGATAAATTCACTGTCTGCAAAGCACGTGCAAATACCAAGAGTATGAGTAACACTGCCGGCTACAAACGCGTTCAAAGATAATAAAGCAACTCTAGAGACATTTCTAAGTTTCCCGGGGAGGCCCTTGGTATAACCAAGTGTTCGAATCTTACCCAAAGGCGTCCCGATGGGGGGGAAGAGAGGTTTAGCCCGTCGACTGATACCAGAGGTCAGAGTGGTACATGATGGTGTCTTCCCTAACATTCTCCCACTCTGAAGCCATTTTATACTATCTTTCACCTTTCGGGTGGAGCTTGAGTGACTCTAGTCACATATACCTTTGTTTAGGACTGGTGTAAAGTTTCCTCGCTTTGCTTTTAAAGGTATAAGCTAGGAAAATTCAAAGCGCAAGCTCAGTGAGGGGTGGTCGCACCTTGGAGGCGGGTAGCTTTTGGGATGGAGGTGTGTTTTGGTATTATAATGATGTTATAATGAGCAAAGTTCACCAAAAGGACAGCATTATTGTCAAAAACGTGACAGACGGTTGGCCCAGGGTGGTAAATACGCAGCTTATCAGTCCCATAATACCTTTAAGTTCCCATATAAGTGCAGAGCCTGGCTGCTGCATCTCCACACCGCTCCACCCTCCGAGCAGTACCTCTTAGAGCCAACGCACCAAGTTGCCCTGGCGTTACCAACACCTAAGGGTGCAGGCCTAGGGAACTTCCATGGAGCGGACTCCTTGCACGTCAGCCGCATTCCACCCGGGAAGCTTCTTCAATGCTGTGCCTTACCTAAAAGTGTGAATATAACTTTAATTTCTAAGTCACCTCAGCAATTATCCCACACCAACGCCAGCGGCTCCCATCACACAGCTCCTCCTGCCCAGGGCTGTGGCTGGCAGCACAGACAGACCCGCAGTTTGGGAAAGACTTGCCGATCCAGAGCAAATGCAGGGCAGCTCCCCTCCTGTCCCCATCCCTCCCCTCCTCTCCCTCCCTGAGCAGGCCCAGGCCCCAGGAGCGGAGCGAGGGACGGCAGAGCTGTGCACACACCTTGCGCTGCTGAGAGAAGAGCTCCAGGTGCCATTCCCTCCCTTCTCGAAGGCCGTCTCTCCGCAGGCCCTGTGTCCTGGCTGGCCAGGGGCGAGCTGCAGCGGGGAGGGCAGCGCTGTAAGGAGAGGCCCGGGCTGCCCCTGCCCACCTGGCAACAGCTGCGCCATTGGCCACGGCTGAGCCAATCAGCGGAGCCGGTGTTGGCCTGTCCCAGCCGGCCTGGCGCGGGGGGGCAGAGGCCGGGGGGCCTGAGGAGAAATGGGTGAGAGACAGGGTGGGGGCAGCCGGGGCGAGTGGGGGACCAGGGCAAGGACCGGGACTAGGGCCAGGACCAGGACCAGGACCAGGGCCAGGGCCAGGACCAGGACCAGGACCGGGACCAGGGCCAGGACCGGGACCAGGGCCAGAACCAGGACCAGGGCCGGAACCAGGACCAGGGCCAGGACCAGGGCCAGGCCCGGGACCAGGGCCAGGCCAGGCCCAGGGGAGCTGCAGGCTCCTGCAGCAGGTATCTCCCAGCGTGGACGGGCCTGGGGGGGACCTGGAGAGCTCACCGCCCATGGGCCCTGCCATGGCCCAGTTCACCGGCCCTGGGCCCGAGTGCTCAGCCCCAGGGACAACCCCACAGCCAGGGTCAGCGCGGCTCCTGCTGCTGCCCCGAGGGTGGCCAGCCTCCAGTCAGCCCTGAGCCAGGGTGCAGGTATCTGAGCTGGGACGAGATGGAAGAGCCTGGAAACCAATTCATCGAGAGGAGGCGATGGAAGACGGTACAGTGTAAGTGGCAGGTGGGATTAACGGCCACCCTCCGTTTTGTCTCGGGATCAGTACTGTGCTTGCACATGGACTAAGCCCCAGTTAGTTCGTAGCAGAAATTGTTGTTACTGCTCCTGGGTGCCAGAGAGCTGTTCCTGCTCCCTCCTCCCCGGTGCAACCTGAGCGCACGACTGCCCTGCCTGCCCCTGCCTTGGTGCTTTGGGAACTGGGGTGAAAAGGAAAGGCAGACTGGCGTGGTTACGGGGTCCCTTGAGGTGTCCTGGTTTTGCTTTGCTAATCGCTTCTGTAACATTTCCTGGGCTATTCACTAGATATGTGCATAGAGAGGCAAGTTAGGCCATGAAGTAAGTTTCCAAGTAAGGGTTTCCTTCTTGCAATAAAACATGATTCCATTTTCTCATAGGTAACAGACTGAAAGATAGAAGCCGAAGCAGCACGTAGCTCTTGTGAAAATAGGTAACAACCGATGGTTGCATTCAGTTGATCCTTAGTTGCTTCCTGCGTAGGAAAATGGTACGTTAATGTAATCTTTTGTGTAGAGGCAGGGCCTTGATAATGCTACTGTGTAGGCAGCGAGTATGCGGATGTCAGGTTTTCTGCATCTTTGTGACTGATTTTTCTTGTTTCTTTTAATGAGGAAAATCTTGCTGTGTACTCCTGAGGAAAGAAAGAAATGCAAAGAACTGATGAAGCAAGAGCTGCCAGTCAAGGTGGGAGTGTAGGTTAATAGGGGTTTGAAATTTTCTCGACTGTGTTCTAGCCAAAAGCCTTGTCTTAAACAATGGAAACGAGCTGAACTCCCAGGAATTTTTCATCCCTGCACAATTCTGTATTGCTACGGACTTTACCAGCCATGGTCATGGACTCTGGGCCTGTCCTGTAGTGAGGTCAAAGCAGGTATTCAGGGAAAAAAAAAAGGTGGCTTTTCCAAAATGCTTATGAGACAGAAGGCAACAGCTGGCTGCAGACAGGTGGGAATATAAAGAAGTGGTCAGTGTCACTCAGAATGAGGAACAGTGAGGTGGGTACAGCCGTAGCGTGACAGTTTTCATGGCCTTGAGCAGCACAGCAGGAGTTTTCAGGCAGCACGGCCGGCTGGCAGGGGTGTGTGAACAGCTCCTCCCGAGCGTGGAGATGGGCAGGGGAGAGGACAGTGCTGTTCCTGTTGGTGTGTAGCAGGGGACAGTCAGTGGAAGCTGCTCTCGGGGCGTATAATTAAGAGCTGTCGTCAGTGGGAAGTGACGCTTTCCCAAAATAAGAAGACATGACGTTCTGAAACAGCCGTTTTCCTAGGAGCTGCGTCAGAGCTAAGGCAGATGAGAGAGTCTTGCCTGCCGTTAGTCGCTGAGGCCGATGACAAGTCACTCAGCAGTTTTGGCAAGGACAGAAGAGGATAGATACATATGCGCCTCTGTGCTGATTGTCTTTGGGTTTTGCAGGTGGTAGGTTTGGCAGGACCTACTGTGTCGTTAATGTGATGGTAACAGCAAAACCTGTCGGCATCTGTGTAGGGCATTTTAGATTTTATATATGAGTACTTGAAGAGTTTGATGTTAACGTTGAGGTACGGTAGTTACAGTGTCATCAGAAGAAAGTGAAGTGAAAGAAGATGAGGCTGGCAAAGATACTCAAAAGCGGTATAATCTTTGACAGCGGGAACTTGTCATTAAGAGTTTATATGAACAGTTTTCCTTCAAGGTACTGTTCCTTTTAAAGATTTACAGAGGACATTTTGCTGTTCCCATATTCCGTGATGTTAAGTTAAAGCTCGCCACTGAGATTTAAAAACAAAAAGACCAAGGTGTCCTGGAAAGAAGAGTATTTACACAGACTCGCTAGTCTTACTCTTGTAGTTTTCAGTTCTCCTGAAACAGCAGGTATGTGTTTTTTCACTTGTGCTGTGCGGTGATTTAAAAAAAAAGAAAAAAAAAAAAGAAAAAAGAAAAAAACTTGAAACTTCCTCTGAAATGAGAGGTGGGAGAGACACATCACCTTTTCTGCCTCTTCCACTGTCCTGCTTTCTCTTAAACTTGTTTGTATCATAATTCTAAATTCTTTGCTTTCACTAGAGGCAAGACGACCGAAGATACTGTTTATGGACCGGTGGTCTCCTGTCAGGCAGAGATATCCCTGTAGACGTGCTGGGTCCCAGAGGCCTTGCTGCAAAAGGACTAAGGCGTGGGTGTGTGGTTAGTGATGGTTCTCCCTTACCCACAGTGCTGTGAATCAGGTCAGTGAATAATGCTTTGGAGGGGTTTCAGATTGGTGGTAATTACAGAAGAATAGTATGATTATTACTGCGGTAGGCTGAGGGTATGAAGGAAACAGGTTTGGGGAGGAGAGGATACTTTTTATTAGCCGTTAGATTTTTTACAATGTCGTGTTTGTGGGTCACTGACAAGACCATCATGGAGGTGGTGGCTGAGATTGTGTAATGGCAGTTCTTTTGTTCTGGAATTGAAGCCCCAGTTGCCCTCCAGCAGTCTTAGTCAGACTACTGAATCTGGAAGTATATGGTTTCTTTTCTGCAAACTGAAGATAATTCCTTTAGAGGGAGAGCCTGTTTAGAAGTTCTAGTGGTCTGGGGACAGAGCCCAGCCCAGGACTGGAGCCCTTGGGGTGGGGTCTGTTTCTGCCCCGTGCCCTTGGCCTGGCACTCGCAGCTGGAAACGGGCTTTCCAAAATCCCGCTGGAAGGAGGCAGATGTGGCCACCCCTGGCCCCGACACAGCCTCAGGGTCTGCTGCCAAGCTGCCTTCAAAGCAGCTCTTTGCAGCAGGACATTGCCCAGGAGTAACTTTGAGTTTTGCTGTTCTTCAGGAAGCATGGTAACACACCAAGCACAGCCAGAGCTACGCCTGTGCCAGGAGAAGACTTCAAGCACTGCGGGGGCTGATGGTGACAGTTCCCACCAGCTGTCCAGCTCAGGAAGATGCAGGTAAGATACCACAGAGGGGACACCGACTGGTTGTCACTTCTCTTGCAGGAACAGAATTGAACAGCAGAAGGGAGGGCAGGACGAAAGGGCCTTTGAGGTCAAGAAGCAAATCGGACAGCTGGCGCAGTCATGCTGAGAGTAGAGGGAGAAGAGAGAGAGATGCAGGTGACCTGGCTGGGACAATGCTTCTGAGGTAGCATCTGCCACACAAACACAGAGAGAGACAGAGGCATTGGGAAGCCGTGGAGTGGGTGAGAAAGGTGCCTGGGAGGGAGGAGAGCGCAGGGAGATGGGGGACGGAGGTGGACGTGGAGGTGAAAAAGCGGGGGTGTTGGAAGTGAGGACGCTCCTGCTGAGCAGGTGCTTGTGATGTCCCTGGTGTCCGAGGAGCTGATAGGGCAGGAGCAGGCAGGCGTGAGCAGACGTAAAGGCGACTGGTTAGCAGGGGAAATGACTGAGCAGAAGAACTTTCCTGCGAGCCCAGGAGCTGTGAGCCTGGCGTCCAGAAGCATCCTTGAAAGGTGCAGCTGGTGGCTTTGCAGCACAGCTAGGTACCGAGACTCCAGACACCTCCGGATCTTCTCTGAAGTGAGACTCTGTTCCTTCATTGGTCCCCCTTTGGGCTCCCTTTTGGAGTCGGTTTGGTTGATCGCCCAGCTCTGGGATGGCTGGGTCCCCTCTGGGATCGGATTGTCCTCCCCTCTGGGATGCTTTGGCCCTTTCTGAAATCTCATTCACTTTGTACCGGTATTGTATAGCCGTGGAAGTAATCTATCATCAGTATACCTGCTGCTATTTTGAGGATAAGTTCCCTCCCTACTAAGAAGTTTGTAGTCATTTGCGACAGTATACGCCTACTTAGTTATTGCTGTTTGGTTCTTGGTGAAAGATTGGTTGTGGCTATATGATTGATTGTGGCTCTTCCTGACTGCTGCCATACTATTGATTGATACTATATCATTGATTACTAATAGAAATGGGAAGCAGGACCATGCCCTGTAGCTCCCCGGGACTCCTCAAAGGCATCTCCCAAAGTGTTTTGTCCTGCTGTCAAGGGAGCTGAAGTGCTGGGTAGACGCCCCAGACGCCGCAAGGGTAGACCTGAGGAGTTTGGCGAATGTTTGTGGCAGGTCCAAGACCAAGAACACACTGGAACTCCTCCTAAGAATTTCCCAGAGCCTTTGGTTTCCTCGAGAGATGAGTGACTTCCCAGGGAGCAGCCCCAGAATCTCCTAAGGTAGCTACCCGAAGAGCATTGTGTATGTTGGGGACAGGTCCGTTCTGTTTTCGCTTCAGGACTCTCCCCATACATCTACCGGAGGGTTTTCATTTTCTTCAGAGACAGCTGAAGTCCCAGGTAGCAGCACCAGAGTTTTCCTAGTTAGCTAGATGAAGAGATTTCTTTGTGTTGGAGGAAGGTCTATGAGCGGTAGTTCCCCAGCACTCCTGTGAGGAATCTCCAGTATGTTTTGCCCTCCTCTGGAAGCAATGGAATTTCAGAGGTAGCCGTGCCAAACTGTTCCAAAGTAGCTACCGAAGGATTTCTGTGTATGCTAGACTTATGTACATGCCTGGTAGCTCTCTAGGACTCCTCAGAGGCCTCTCAGGCAGAACTTGGGTTTACTCTGGAGACAGGTGGATTACCAGCAACAGAGAATTCTAAGGTAACTACCCCAAGGGCAATGCATCTGTTGGGGGAAAGTCCATGCCCAGTAGCTCCCCAGGAGTCCTCCCAGACATCTCCAGGGGTGTCTTGGCCTCCTCTGGAGAAGGAGGTAGCAGCCCCAGACTCCTCCGAGGCAGCCACCTGAGGCGTTTTGCGTCTGTTGGGGGCGGGTGCATGCCTGGTAGATGCCCCATATTCCTGCCAGGCATCTCCAGGAGCCTGGAGGTTTCCCCAGGAGACAGGAGAAGTGCCAGGTAATAGCCCCTGATTTCTAGAGTAGATCCCCCAAGAGCATTGTGTATGTTGGGGCAACGTGCGTGGCTCGTAGCTCTACTGGACCTCTGGCAGGCAGCTCTGGAATGTTTTGGCCTCCCCTGGAGAGCAGGGAATTTGGCAGGGAGCAGCCCCTGAGTCCTGCAGGGAAGCCAGCTAAGGCATTTCATGTATGTTGGAGGCATGTCCATGCTGTGTCCCTTGCTGGGACTCGTCCAAGGCAGCTTGGGAGTGCTGTGACCTTCCCTGGAGAGGGCTGAATTTCCTGGGCAGCAGCCGCAGCCTCCTCCTTGGCAGTTACCTGCAAAGTTTTCTTCATGTAGGACTGAGGTGCATGCCTGGTAGCTCCCCAGGTCTCCTCCCAGGCTCTCTTGGCCCTCTGTGGAGAAGGAGGTAGCAGCCCCAGAGTCCTCCGAGGCAGCCACCTGAGGCGTTTTGTGTCTGTTGGGGGCGGGTGCATGCCTGGTAGATGCCCCATATTCCTGCCAGGCATCTCCAGGAGCATCGAGGTTTCCTCAGGGATCGGGGAAGTGCCAGGTAGTAGGCCCAGATTTCTAGACTAGGTCCTTTGGGATCTACTAGAGTAGATTTCTAGAGTAGGAATCTAGATTTCTAGATTAGAAATTGGGATTTCTAGAGTAGATCCCTTGGGGAGGTGGCTTTCGGGAGCCTGGTGCACCCCACAGCCCCACTGCCTGCGTGATGGCACCGGGCACGGTCTGGCCCTGTCCTGTGGATGCAGTGCTCTGCTCAGCCCTGGCAGCTGCTGGGATAGCGGCAGGATTTGGGGCCTGGCCAATGCTGTCACATCGGCGAGAGGGACGTGGCAGGGGCAGAGGACAGCTGCTGCTGCAGTGGCGGGAGAAGGCCAGAGCAGCCCAGCTGCCCAAAGGGCTGGGAGCTCGGCCCCAGCAACCCAGGGGAGGTGGGGCAGGGTGCCAATGGGGCCACAGCTCTTCCCTCTCCACAGGGAAACTTCTCCCCTGGCTCACGGGCAAGGATGTGCGAGCCCAGAGCGCGCCAGAGGTGGCCACGTCTGAACAGCAGGCTGAAACCTCCAGGTTTTGTAGTCCAGCAGGGCAGCTGGGGCTTTGTTGCAAGGACACCCTGGGCCAGTGTGTGCTGTGCTGCCACGGGCTGCCGCAAAGCCGGGGCATCAGGCAGCTCTCGGGGCAATCCTGGCTCCTTTGGGGTCTGCCTTCTCCCTTTTGCCCTCTGCCTCGCTAGAGAAAAGACTTCCACAGGAGGTGAACAAACATGACTTCTTCTGGGGGAAAGCCTAACAGAGGGGTGAAATTCTACAATACTGGGGCCAGGGTGTGCCGAGAGGTGAGCTGTCCTGCACGCAGCGGTAGAGGCCTGGAACAACGCTGTCTGCTCGGCCCGCTCAGGGTGGTTCTCGTGCAAAGGACACCGTGGCCTTGGGTTTGTGGTTCCAGCTTTAATCAAAAAGAGGCTTCTTTTTGATTCACTTCTGCCTGGCTTTGCAGGGCCAGCAGCACAGCGCCCCCAGGGTCCATCCCGATGTTGGCTGCTCCCTTGGAGATCTCAGGATCAGCATGGTCTGAGTTGCCAGGGACGAGACTGAGAGTTCGGCGTCTTTCTGCAAAGGCTGGAGGGCTGCAACAGAAGGCAAGAGAACAGAGCTGAAACCCACCTGTCTGCAGAGACCCCCAGGCATCCCCTCCACACCATGCCAGCCCCACCCATCCCTTTCCCTGGCCAGGAGGAGCACGTGGGACAAACGGACCAGCTGGAAGCTGCTGCGCAGGAATGCCCCAAATGCCCCTGAGATGTTGCTCTGCCCTTGAAGTGTTTCCCTGGAGCAGGTCAAGGCATAGCAGCACACTGCCCAGGCTCTGTCCCCTGGCCCACCAGCCCCGGCACACACAGCGCTGCCCCTACTCACCGTTGCAGATCTCGGACAGCTTCTCCTCGCGTTTGTCCCTCAGGTGCTGCGCGGCAAGCCCTAGGCACAGAGCTCCGTCAGACCTCCCGCTCCCCAGCATGCTCCCAGCAGCACAGCTCCCGGCTCTGCCGGTCTGGCTGCACGCCCTCCTCCCCCTCAGCAGGGTGACCCCAGGGAAGGACAGTGCCCGAGGCAGGGTGGGGCCGAGCAAGGCTGCCACCAAGCCCACCTGCGTGGGCAGGGGTGGGAGAGGGAGGCACAGAGCCCCTGGCTGCCCAGGCCCTGCCCGGGGCAGTCGGGGCTCTGGCAGCCACAGGGCTGCCCCGTGCTGCCAGTGCAGCGGCTGGGCCTGGGGCCAGGCTGCCAAAAGAGGGACCCCAGGGGCTGTGGCTCACCCATGAACCTCACGGCCGCCTCTCGCAAGGGGACCTGAGCATCCTTCAGGTACGGCAGGCTCTGACTCAGATATTCTTCAACTCTGCTCTTGTCCTGCACCAGCTGGAGAGAGCACAAGGGCTTGGGGCTGGCACAGACCTTCCCCAGTCGGCCGCACCGGCCCCTCCTCCCAGCACCCCCTGTCTCCCTCCCACCTCAGGCCATTCCCATCTCCCAGCCAGGAGCCCTGTGGGGCTGAGGTTCAGAGACAGCCGCAGGCAGAGGGGGTTCTGGAGGTCCTGAGACCCCTCTGTCCCACTGCCAGGACCCAGATGGGCCTGGGTCTCTTTCAACATCCTGAGGGCAGGGAGGGGAGAGGGGCCTGGGGAAGAGCCCTTGGGGGGCTCTGTGCCTGAGGGCAGGGAAGGAGGGTGCAGCTCCAGGCTGGGGGCTCCGGGCTGGAGCAGGGCAGGCGAGGCACAGCTGCACAGGGGGCACCCCTTGTCCAGCCCGGGCCCTGGGCCTTGGGGATTGTCCTCACCAAGCACTCCCCAATCCTGTACGTCTGCTGTGTCATGGCCAGGTGCTTGAGCTGTTTCCACTTTAGCAGCTTTGCAATGACGAGGAGGGCTTCCTGAGAGGCCTGCAGAGGGGGACAGGGATTGGGGGGCTTGTGGGCAGGGATTGGGGCTCTTTGAGGGCCCTGGCCTCCAACACCTGCAGGGACAGCTGGGAAGCCTCTAGGGACTCTTGTGTTCAGGCCTTGGTGGCCATGGGCTGCTGCTGAGCCCTGCTGGACCAGGTAGAGCAGGTGTGGGGAATGTCCGTGCTATCTTCTCCGCCCCTCCTGGTGCTGGGTATGCTGGGACCCTTCCTCTGGGGTGCGCCGGAGGAGGGCTGAATGGGGGGAGCAGGGATGGGGGGACCCCTCCTCGCCATGCTCCTCTGCAGCAGGCGGCACAGAGGGAGGAGGAAAGCAGTGGTGGGACCGGTGCAGGCAAGGAGGGGAGCTCTGCCCTGCCCTCAGTGACTCAGGCAGTTGGACCCTGAGGTGACACAGGCTCCAAGAGTCCAACTGCCAGCAGCAGCCCTTGCCCCTCCCGGATGCCCAGGCAACCCCTGTGCTGTCAGCACCCCCTGCCCCACATCACTGGTCAGGTTTGAAAGCTGTACCTTGGCCATGCTCTCGCTCTGGTCACTCATGTGGAAGAACAGAGGGAGCAGGCTTCTCCGTGCGTTCTTCTTCATCTGCCGCTTGTCGTTCCCCACCACCATCTGCACCAGGTCTTTGAAGAGGCAGATGGAGAGCTCTCGCAGCTGGCTGGAGTCCTGGTAGGGAGGAGGACAGGGGCACTTCAGCAACAGCCGCTCCCCGAGCAAGGGCGTTAGCGTGGCTGATGTGAGGGGAGATGCTTGGGAGTCAGGTTCTGCACCCAGGAGCTGTGGGCCAGATCTGCAGCTGTGGCTGAATGGCCTCAGGTCCATGAAAGGCCGTGCAAGAGGTTTCCATCAGGCGGTGCCTGTGCCAGCCCCCCAGCATTCACTACCAGCCACACCACCCGCACCAGCGCAGAGCTCCTCAGGGCCGGGCTGAGGAGGAGACCGGGCTGGCCCTTGGCAGTGCCTCTGGGGCACACATCACTGGCTCAGCCTCAGCACCCGCCATGGTGCCTGGGGAGAACGTCTGGTCCTGCCTGGCAGCGCAGCTGGGGAGGTCTCGCGGATCTGAGACTAGCTCTTGCACTGCAGGTGCTTTGCACAGGGGCAGGGCTGGGCCCCAGCACGGGGGGCTCAGGTCGCCCGGAGGCATCGACCTGTCAGGGAGAAGCCGTGCTGGGCTGCAGAGCCCAGAAGGCATCCCCAAGAGAGCCCAGGGCCGTGAGGAGGGAACAGCCCTGCCCCTGTGCAGGGCTGGGCTGACGGGCACTTGTCCTTGCAGAGGGCCCATCAGTGGGGCTCAGGCTCCCACAGCAGCCTTACATCATCAAAGAGCGGCACGAGCTTCTCCACCAGCTGCAGAGCGGTGGGGCTGGCCTTCTTCCTCTTCATAGGACCCATCACGTTTCTGAAGAGAAGCAGGGCCTTCGTCTTGTTGTCAGTGTTGGCATTCTGCAGCGTCTCCATGATGTCTGGCAGCAGGACCAGCATTTTTCTTGCCTGTACGAAGCACAGAATTTCCTTTTTGTGAAGCGGTGAAAGACCGCCCGGGCAAAAATGCCCTGGCCGCTAAGCACCAGCTTCCCGGCCGGCTTCCTGGCAGGTGGCACAGGAATGCCTGCAGCAGCCTCCTGGCAGGCAGTGGCCATGGGCGCACTGATGGGCACAGGGGGATAGCAGGGGGTAGGGAAGTTAGGGCAGGAGAACAGAGGCTCCGTGTCCCCTGCTCAGCCACCCCCTTTTCCGACTGGCCCAAACGGGCAGATGGGTTGGTAGCCCTCCGGGCCTGGAAAGCTCCCCAGGCAGCCATGAAGCCCCTCCATGGCAGCGCTCTGCGGACCCCCGTGGCTCGTGCACTGCAGGGTGAGGGGAAGGGCAGAGATCTCCAAGCTGTCAGTGAGTGGGCTGTGACCCCTTCATGACAGAGGCCCACTGCCCCAGGCCCCCGAGTCAGCCCGTAGCATCAGCTGTACCCTGGGCTCTGGCTCATCCTCCCCCTCTCAGCAGGACGCTTCTTCTGGGGACAGCGTTCCCTCGACGGAGGCAGTTTGGCGCTGGCTGCCTCCGTGCAGAGCAGAAACTCCTGCCCGGCACCACGGGGATGTGCCGGGAGCGAGAGCTCCTGCAGGCGGGTGAGGGAGCCTTTCTCCTTGCACTGCAGCGGCAAGGTCCGAGCCGGAAGGACCCTGGGGTCCATGAAGGGGACAGCGAGGGCATTTGGAGCCGTCACCCCACCTCCCGACTCCTCCTGAGCCCAGGCCAAGCCACCGCCTTACCCCCACTGCCCCGGGCTGCCAACACGGCTTCACTTGACTATGCCCTGCTCACCGTCTCAGGTCTCTGCGACAGCGTGACGAGGCCTCTGAGCACCAGCGAGAGCAGCACCAGGCTTGGACGCCTCAGGTACCTCTGGGCTTTGTACAGGCCAGCAAACTCCTCTGATGCAATGTTGCTGGAGGCCAGCAGCTGAAAAAAGATGGCAGTGAGAGACTGGCAGAGCCTGCAGGGCTCCCCGCACAGTGTGGCTCCTGGTTCCCACTGGCAGCTCAGGGCAAGGCCACCGGGGCCAGACAGCCCATCCTGGGGGCAGCAGGGGCTGGCTGGTGCGGGGGGGGGGAACCTGGTGCTGGGCAGGTCCCTGCGGGCCCTAAAGGGCTGTCCCCGTATGTCCTGAGGAGGTGACCGTTTGGGGGCGGATGGGAGGGGAGAGGGCCGTGCCTGTTTGCCTGGAGAGGCAGGCGCAGCCCTGAGGGTGAGCGAGGACTGGTCTGGTCACTCACGGCCAAGTGATGGATGCAGGCTTCCTCTGCGGTGGAGCTGAACATCCCGCGCAGCTGCTGGTCCTGGAGCTTGCTGAGCAGCTCCCTCAAGACCTTCTCCAACGTGTGGGGCTGGGAAAGCATCACCTCCCACATGGCCAGAGCAGTACTGCAGGCCCAGAGCGCTCTGTCAGCAGGGCTGCCTCGGCCACCACACTGTGCCCGGGCCAGCCCCGCAGGACCCAGGCTGTCCTGCAGCCCTGGCCCTTCCCGACCCCTCGCTTGGAGTGCCCGGGTGCCTGCCTGGGCAAGCAGGAGGGGACTGAGATAGTGTTCCCTGTGGGGCCGGGAGGAACTTCGTGGTGGGGCTCTGGGCTGGCTTGGGCAGCTTTGGCTACTGCGGGCCTGGCCGATCCACCAGGGCTGGAAAGCATGGTGGGGGGGATGTCCTGCGGTTTTCCGTGGGTCTGGCAGCCAGAAAGTCTCCAGGCCCCTCTCCCCACACGGAACAAGCCCACGGGGGCCGTTGGGGTCAGTACCTGTCACATGATGGAGACAGCTTCAACAGGCTCGTGACCACTTCCCTGGGGCACTGGTCGGTCATCAGGAGAAGCAGCAAGTCCAGGCTGTGCCGGGCTGACGCCATGCCGATGCACTCCATGTTTTCATAGATGCACCTCATGATGTTTGGCACCTGGAGGGCACATAGGTGAGGATGGTGCTGCCACTGGAGTGCAGCCATTTCCTCCGCTGCCTCTGAAACTGCTGCCCTTCCCATCCTACTCTGTGGCTTAAAATGGCTTAAAATGGTGCCTGAGGCACCTGGGTTAGGGAGGGAGGGAGGGAAGCAGGGAGGGAGGCAGGAACAACGGCTGAAGGGCTCAAGGGCAGGGCAGGGCAGCCACAGGCCACTTACCTCCGTCAGCCAGGAGGCAGGTTCTCTCATGGCCACATGCAGGATGCTGCTCGCCTCCTCCTTGTCATAGATGCTTGAGTCTGTCATGGCCTCAACGGCCACGAGGACGATGTCTGTCTTCTCTGAAGGCTGGAGGTATTTTCCAAACGCCTACGGGAGGAAGACAGGCCGGGAAGACGTGTCACACCGAGTGCCCTGACGGTGCTGCTTAGCTGAGCAGTGAGAGCAGCTCTGGCGAGAGATGGCCCGGCCGTGCTGGCAGCAGTGCCCGCAGGAAAGCTGGAAGCAGGGGCTGCAGTCACTGGGCGGTGGAGGATGAGAAGAGAGGGCCCTGAGGGTGAGGGAGGAGGGCTGTGGTCGTGGGCCCAGCGTGCTGGCCCTACAGAGAACCAGGGCTTGCTGGCAGCCAGGAGGGCTGGAGCTGCTGCTGGGACACCGGAGTGCAGCCCTTTTTAGTCCCTGCTCGGGGACAGCAGCAACCCTCTCACCAGGGACAGGGAGGCCATGCCAACCCCGCTGCTTCTGGATCCCTTTGCTCACGCAAGTCTCCTGAGGAGCTGATGCCACGGACATGCAAGGGAGGAGCTCATTACCGTTGTAATGTTGCTGGTGCTGGGCGAAGAAAGCCAGGAGGTGTTCTCAGCTTCCCGTTTGCGTTGATGCTGTGGATGCTTTGGGTTACCCTGTGGCAGCGTCATGCCTAAACAGGAGGGGAGCACACACGAGTCGGTAGGACACAGCGCCTTTGCCAACAAGCTGACCAAATGGTGAGAAGAGCTTTGAACTAGGAATGGCTGAGGAGGGAGGTTACGACGCACAGTCAGGGGAGGAGGTGGTGGACAGGGGTATAAAGCAAAGGGGGACAGGCAAGGGCAACGAGAGGGACCTGATGGAGAAGGATGAGAGACACCTGCCCCTCAAGTGTACGTGTGCAAATGCTCGCGGCCTGGGAAACTCAAAGGAACTAGAGCTCTGCATGCAGTCACACAACTAAAACATCGTTGGAATAACTGAGATGCGGGGGACGGCTCGCATGGCTGAGTGCTGCGCTGCATGGATGCGAGCTCTTCAGGAGAGCTGGCTAGAGGAGGAGGGGGGGGGTGCCTCGTATTTGAAGGAGCAGCTCAGATAGACGGGACAATCAAGAGTCTGAGAGAGAGCGTGTGGGTCAGAAGCAGAGGAGAGGCGAGGCAGTGCTGGTGACATCGTGGTGGCAGCGTGTTGCAGACCCCCCCTACTCGGAGCGAGGATGTGGATGAAGTCTTCCTGAAAGCACGTGGGGAAGTCTCCGTGTCACACGCCCTGATTTTCATGGGGAACTTTAACATCCCCGAGACCTGCTTGCAAGGCGGCAGGACGCAAGCAGTCAGGGAGATTTCTGGAGGGCGTCAGGGCCAGCTTCTCGCTGCAGGCACTGGCGGGGCCAGCCGGGCTGATGCACAGCTGCGTCTGCTGTTCTCCCATAGGGAAGAATTCTTTTTGGGACGTGGTAATCAATGGTAGCTTTGGCTGTGGGGACCATGAAACAGCCGGGTTCTGAGAGGTCCTGAGAGGAGTGGGGAAGGAGAGCAGCAAAGAACAGGTCCTGCACTTCTGGTGAGCACGCAGCTTCTGCAGCAAAACGATAGCTGGGATGCTACGGGAAGCAGCTGTGAGGGGCAAAGGAGGTCAGGGACGCTGGCAGACTTTCATGGACGGCCTCCAGCAAGCACAAGAATGGTCCGTTGCAATACTCAGGGAAACAAGCAGGCATACGAGGAGATGTCTGTGTGTGGAGGAGATGTCTGTGTGTGGAGGGACGCAGCCCAGCACAGCTTCTCTTACATTTTTGCTGCAGGATGAATCTGAAGAGGTAATGAAGAGCATCCAAAGCCCCCCAGCTGATCTCCCAGTTCTTGCAAGTGTGGCAAAGGATGAGACGTCCCAGCAGCTGTCCCAGGATGGGGACCTGGATCTCTGTGTGGCAGGCACGGCTGTCATAGTAGCCTACAAAGGTTCTCCAGACCTGGGTGAGGGAGGCAGGACAGGTAGCAGGGCTGAGGGGCAGCAGCTGCCACCAAAGCCCTGAACCCAAGACTCTGCCCGGGGAAGGATCCCCGGTGAGTCAGAGCTTTGGAGGGCCCTCGCAAAGCTGCTAGCCCCCTGGGCAGCAGAGCAGGGAGAGCTGCCAGACCTGGGCTCCCGCCATGCTCCTTGGGCAGTGCTGCCCTGCACAGGACTGGGGGCCGAGATGGCTCCCGGCAGAGAGGGAAGTGGGGAGAGAAGACCGTGGGAAAAAGAAAGAAACCAAGACCCTCACTCCAGGGCAGAGCCTTGCTGAATGCCTCAACCGGTGCCCAGGCTTGCCTCGCAGGCATCTCTGAGCTGCAGCTGCAGGTGCTCCGGTGTGCAGGGAAGGGGAGACAGCCTGGCTGGAGAGTGCCTGGCTCCTTACCTCCACCGAGGAACAGCTGGCCAGCAAATCGCTCAGCCTCCCAATCCTCCCCACAGCCCTCTCACACGCAGCTGCGCTCCGGCAGTTGGTGAAGGTCAGCAGCATCTGGGAGGAGAGAAAGCGCTGATGTGCCCTGGGAGCTGGTGCCCGCGCCAGCAGAAGCAGCGCTGCTGAAGTCCTGGCTGGACTCGCAGAGTCCTTGTGGCCGGGCAGGTGGGCAGATGCCACCCCCATGGCGGCATCTGCTCCTTTCCGTGCCCTTCCCCAGAACACAGCCCTGTGTCCCTTCTCCATGGAGGCCGGGTTTTTGGGCAGGAGCTTGCCTGGGGGCTCTGCAATGGGGGAATGGGGATACGGCCCCCGGGGAGCTTCAGGGCTGGGCTCTCTGAGCAGGACAGGCAGGTCCCTGTGGGTCTCTGCCCCGGTCAGGTCTGGGGAGGAAAGCGCGAGGGACCGCGAGGCAGGGGAAGAGCAGCACCAGCTGCTGCCGCTGCGGTGCCTAAGGCTGCAGAGGGGAAGTCCCATTGACTGCAGCCAGGAGACACCAGGCTCCTGGAAGAGCAAGGTGGGCCAGCCCTGGCTCCCCCAAGGGAGCTGGGCACCCTCCCTGCAGTGTGCTCTGTGCGTGGCACTGGGCTGGGGACCGTCCGCTCAAGAGTGGACACTCCCTTCCCTCCAGGGTGAGGAACAGCCCCTGCCAACCCCACCCTTTGCCAGTGCCACACCTGTAAGATTGTCTGCAGCTCCGCGAAGCCGGAGGAGGGAGAGCTGAGCAGCAATGTCCACAGCATGCTGTCCATGGCATCCAGGGTCTGCAAGGAGGACAAAGGCTTGTGGCAGTCTTTCTGCGATCCCTCTCACCCCCGGAGTCGGATCTGAACTCCCCACGCCACGGGAGGACACCTGCGCTGCCTCGCGGTGCCCGAGGGAGGGCTCGGGGCAGACAGGCTGCTGTGGGCAGAGCAGCCTGTGGCACTGGACGTGGCCAGGCCCATGGGAAGGGGACGAAGGGATGAGGGTGGGAAAGCAAAGCCGAGACCCTGCCCTGCCTTGGATCTCCGGTTGTCTCTCAGCACGCGGCAGCCAGGGAGCAGCCCAGAGGGACTGGGGGCTCCTGTAGCTCAGCCAGCACTTACCTCAAAGTAGAGAGTAGCGGCCTCGCCCTGCATGTCCGTGTTTGGAGGAAGCAGGAAGACGCTCCTGAAGCAGGCCTCTAAGAGGCTTTCCTTTTTGCCCTCCAGCACCCTCTCCACTTTGCTGCAAAGAGAGAGGGAGGGAACTGTGGGACGCTGGTGCTGGGAGCGGTGCCTCGATGCCTTGGGCAGGTGGACACGGACCTCTGGAGCAGGGGTCCCCGAGAGGGATGGAGGGTGTGCAGGGAGCCCCGCCAAGAGGCACCTCCTCCCTCCCCGACATGGCCTGGGCCACAGGACAGTCCTGGCAGGCAAGCCTCCCGCCTCCCGCCTCCCGCTTTGGGGAAGAGCCGAGAGGTGGCGGGGAGCTGCAGGATCCCTCTGGCCTCCCCTGCGCCCTCCCAACAAGCCGCCAGCAGGGCAAAGCAGAGGCCCTCTGACGGCGCCGCTGGACTCTGCCTGGATGGGGGATGCCCCCGGCCAGGCCCAGGGCCACGGGCTGTGGAGAGGTGCCAGCCAAACCAGGGGCTGGGCAGGTACCTCAAGGCGGCGATGGCAAGCATGGCTTGCTGCCGCACCGCTGTGTGCAGGCGGTCCCTGGGCTCCTCTTCCAGCAGCACCTGCAGAGCACAACCGGGATGGGACCTGGCAGCCGCCAGCACCCAGTGCCAGCAGACCCAGCAGCAGGCAGTGGGGCTGGCGGAGACCCTCTGCCCCCGCCCCGGCACCGGCCCCCAGAGACCCCCTGCCACCCCCGCTGCTGGGGTCTCTGCTGGCGGGGCTTCTCAGCGGCACCCGAGTCCCCTCGGGGCAGCTCAGTGTCCACGCACGCTTGCCCCTGCCCTCCCCCTGCCCATGCGCCGTCCTCACGGTGGGCCGGTGCCCAGGGACCTTGCCCCCTCCCCAGACCTGCCGGCTGTCCCGTCACCTTGATATTCTCTGCCAGCTCAAATCTGTGGCAGAACGCATTCAGGCCCTGTGACAAGCCTTTGTGCCTGCCAGCTTTGCACAGGGTGCAGATGGTCTCCAGGAACTGCGTCCTCTGGGCCTCCTCCTGGCAGCCGCGGGACAGAGAGACAAACGGGGAGCGTGAGAAGGTAGAGACGTGGCCAGCAGGACTGGAGCGCTGGGGCTGCAGTGCTGGGCAGACCACCTGGGGGGAGCAGCTCTGCCCAGCCAGCAGCCCCCCAATAGCCCCGGCAGCAGGCAGCAGAGCCGGCGGCCCCGTCAGGAGGTGCAGGCACAGCTGCCATGGAAATGGCCACGGTTACCTTTTCTGAGCTCTTTAGAAAAGCCTGGATGAACTCCATGGATTCTTTTTCCTTTCTGTACAGAGCCAGCCAGCTGGCAGACGCAGCAGAGGAGGCACCTAGTGAAGGAGGAGAGCAGGGAGGGCTGTAGAGAGGGGCCGAAGGCCAACGCGAGGACAGGAAGGAGCTCTGCCCTCCGTCCAGCCCCATGCCTGCTCCCCTGGCGCAGTCTCCCCGTGGGTGTCCAGGCTGGAGGGTGCCCGGCAGATGGGCTGCGATGCCGGAGCGCAGCGCGGCGCAGAAAGCCACGAGTGCACCGGGCTTAGGAACTGGCTTGCAGGCAGGCTGGAAAGGTCCCCGTCCCCCACCACCGCTGCCTCCTGCCAGGCCAGCTGCCTCTTGCTGCCCGTATGCCGGGGCAGGAGCCGGGTGCCCTCTGCTCTCTCCCGCCCTGGGGGAGGCTGTGCTGGGGCTGGCTCCCAGCCCTGAGCAGCATTCCGGCAGTGCCACGCTCCCCGCCCATGGGACCCCCACTGCCGGTGTGCCGGGGAAACAGGACGCTGGCGTTGATCAGGGTGCGGTCGCTGGCCCCAGCCCGCTGGGGCCCCTCACTTACTGGTCTGCAGCGGCCTGGGCACGCACACCTCGTAGGGCTGCGGGGGAGAGCTGCTCTTCTGGGGAGCCCTCTTCTCCACCCAGGCCTCCCTGGGGCGTCTGGGGGGTCTCTGCGCCATCCTGAGCGGGACGGAGGAAAGGGGTAGGGGCGGGGAAGGGGGAAGCTTCGGTGAAATGCCTCGGCACCGCGGGGCTGCCGGGGGTGGCGGGGAAAGACGTGGGCTGTGCTCAGGGGCTCCTCGCCAGCTCCACGCTCCCGCCCTGTCCCGTCGCCGTCCTGCCGGACACTGTGGGGCAGGGGCTGCGTCTGCGTTGACCATATGCAGCGCCACAGGGTGTCAGAGAGGCGGGTCACAAAGGGCACCGTTGTGACCCGCCACTCAGGCCGGGAGGGGCAGAGTGTCCTCCGCGGGGGGCACGTGGCCCGCTCGCCCCTGGGCACGTGGGTCCTCTTGGGGTGCCCCAAGCCCCACGTTTGCCCTCATGTTCCCTGGAGACCTCCCTGTTGCTCTCCAGCTGTCCCAGAGCCCCGTGTTCACGTGTCCCGGCGTGCCCCCAGCACCTTCCGTTCCCTTCAGAACGGCGAGAAGCCCATTTCTGCAGGGGCTGCATGCAAGTGTTACAATTTGAGTGTTTTGGCCTGTGGGGAGTGTTCTCTCCAGGCAGGGGTGTCTTATGCTTGGGTTTTAGCAAGATGGAAGCTTCTCCCTGCAGCGCTTTCTGCTTTAAGCTCGGAGCCGGATAAGGAAATGTCAGGCTAGTATCCTAGCCGAGTGTTTCTGTTCCAACTGACTTTTTGTGTTGCTAATGAAATCTTTGGTAATCTCATGCAAATCTTTAATCCTTCCTGTGATGATGCTACACTGGCCACAGTGCGCAGTTCAGCACAGATGGGACGAGATGCTCTCTTCACATTGCTACAGTTTCTGGCATCTTACAATGCACATCCTTTCCTCCGTTCTGAAAAATCTTTCAGCAAAAAGATGTCTACACCTGCTCCTCTCCTCTGATCGTTGTTTGCTGTTACAACTGTGGACGGAACGTTAACATGGTGTATTGCTTACGAGATGCTACCAGAATGGGAAACGTGAACAAAAGATGCTCTCTTTTCTAAACGGTCTTACCATGTTGACTCTGTCCCCTCATTTACAGTCTAAGAGACAGAGAGCTTGAAGGGTGGTTCAGAAATGTCTTCTTTAGACATACGGATCTCATTGGGATCCAAATAAAAGTTGGCCGATGTGAACAGCATCTAAGCTGCTCTTTATTTGTGCCTTTAGAGATTTCTAGATATTGCTAAGGTGGGCAGCAGAGAGGACAAACACTACTTGATGATGTCTGCAGTCACGGATGACAGAATCACAGAACGGCTGAGGTTGGAAGGGACCTCTGGAGGTCACCTGGACCTGGGCCAAGCCCCTGCTCAAGAAGGGACTCCCAGAGCTGGTTGCCCAGGACCATGTCCAGATGGCTTTTGCGTCTCTCCAAAGGTGGAGACTCCACAGCCTCCTTGGGCAACCTCTGCCAGGGCTCAGCCACCCATGCAGTAAAAAAGTGGTTTCTGATGTTCAGAGGGAACCTCCTGTGTTTCCGTTTGTGCCCATTGCCTCTGGTCCTGCACTGGGGACCACTGGAAAGAGCCTGTCTCCGTCCTCTTTGCACCCTCCCTTTGGGTATTGATACACATTGATGAGGTCCCCCCGAGCCTTCTCTTCTCCAGGCTGAGCAGTCGCAGCTCTCTCAGCCTTTCCGCAAAGGACAGGTGCTCCAGTCCCCTCATCATCTTCGCGGCCCTTTGATGGACTCTCTAGTATGTCCATGTCTCTCTTGTGCTGGGGAGCCCAGAACTGGACACAGTGCTCCACGTGTGGCCTCACCAGTGCCGAGTACGGGGGAAGGATCACCTCCCTCGACCTACTGGCAATAGTCTCACCGCCTGCAGAAGCTCTCATTCACCTCTGACTTCCCTGGAAAAGAACTCTTAGGTGTCTGTAGCTCCGTCCACATATATACATATACATATGTTTCTTTATTTCTTTTTTAATTTCCAGAGCTATGACAAAGGGAAAAAAATGAGCTACCACATGCCTCTGGGTTGTTTCCCTTCTTAAAATATGTTAGGATGTGCAAGCGAGTTTAACCCTGAGGTTAAACTTACAGTGTAACAAAGTGAGAAAACGCTGGAGATGGCAGACCACGAAAGGAGACTATAAACCTGCTGCGCTGACTTGCTACCTGCTACCGCATGTGTTTGACTTGCTCCTGTAGTCCGGCAGACCTGCAGTGCTCCCCCAGCGTCCGCGAAGGGGCACGCCAGAGAGGACAGCGGAGGGGTCAAGCCTCCCTAACCAAGGGTTTTGTTGGTCTCTGCTTCTTCCACGATTCAGACCTTAATCTCTGCCAGGAAAAGGGTGGCCCCACTGACTTTTGTTTTCTGTTATCCCATAGATATGGAAAATGCCAAAAGGATCAATAAATCCATTCCTTAGAAGAAATAAGTCACGTGAATGTTTCCTTGTTTTACATCTCTTTGCCTTCAAAACCCTTTCAAATCTCACTGCAGTTGCAAAGGGCAGGTCTGGGTTCGTCCTGTTTGTCCTGATGGGCTAAGACTGCCCCTGCTAAGACCGCAGGTGGAAACTGGCTGTGCCTATACTCCCGTACGGGCTCTCCTTCACCGTCTGCTGACGAACAGGTGTATTGACTGTGTTACACGTCAGCTTGCTGTCTACTTATGAAACGGCCCTCAGTTCAGATCACAGGCCTAAGCCCAGGTGGTCGCACTTAGTTTGTTTTCTGTTTCTTCTTGTTCCGGTTCTTTTTCTTCTGAACATCCTTGCCAAGGTCTACACAGAAATCCGAGCATGACGTCAGTTTGCCATACCCGTGCAGAAGGATGCTTGCAGTCGCACACACATTCCTCTCTCTCCCTCCAAACGTGGACAGCTCGAGGTAGACTTCCAGAAGATACCAGCTCTTCTCTGGATTCTCTTTTGTTCTTTGCTCGTGAAACATGGTAATATTTTTTTAGGTATTCCTTCGGGAGACCTATTTCTATCTAACATTGACAGGATAATGAGAGGGTGACTCATAGCCCACCCTATTGCTATTTTTATAGCGTGATCCTACCACAGGGCAAGGCTCTAGAAAAGGATGTTACATGACCGTACGTTAACCTAAGAAGCAGAACTCTGAAATGAAGTGCCTCGTTCTTTCCCGTCAGTGCAGGAGAAGTCTACCTCCACTGACTGGGGGAAAAACAAAAAAAATCTAACCTCAAAAGCAAACTTTCACATGGCAAAATTTAGGAAAGACGAATCCACGCTGGCTTGCACTTGCCAGGCCAGAGTTTTCACTGGCAATTGGTGGAGGTCCTCGTCTTCAGTCCTGCTGTTGTTTGTCACAATATGTCTCCCAATCTTGGGAAGTTCCTGTAAAGGACACGTGTTAAATGATGTCGAAAGCTGCTGCCTCCACCAGACTCAGGCACCCCAGGATTCCTGCTCTGCAGCCACTGGAGCCCATCCTGACGCACCCTGAGGACTCTCTGTCCCAGGCCAATGGATGGGGCTGCTGCTTTCCCCTTTGCAGGCTCGGCCAGTAGGACGCCTGAGTGGGTACCCCACAGAGGGGTACACACACACACACACACACACACACACACACACATACACAGGCATACAGGAGACACTCGTACAGCCAGCCCCACACATTGCCACAAGCAGAGCATTGCCTTGAACAACACCCATGTATAAGACTACCGCATCTTGCATAAAAGATAACTGGAGACAGTCAAGTCCCACTCCTCCTCTCGGGCTGAACAGGACTGAAGCTCACTGGTGAAAACACACGTGGTATCGCTCTCGCGATTCACAAGCACGCCCACCTTCACGGATCCCTCAAACGTCAGCGTGGGCCCTCCGTCCATCTAACACCCCTGCCCAGATGTGCGTGGTCCCACAGGCCACCCCCAACTCTCCATAATCCTCATAGAATAGAACGGAATCATTTAGGTTGGAAAAGACCTTTGAGATCATTGAGTCCAACCGTAAACCCAACACTGCCAAGTCCACCACTAAGCCATGTCCCTAAGTGCCACATCTACACGTCTTTTAAATACCTCCAGGGATGGGGACTCAACCACTTCCCTGGGCAGCCTGTTCCAGTGCTTGAGAACCCTTCCAGGGAAGAAATTTTTCCTAATATCCAATGTACACCTCCCCTGGCGCGCCTTGAGGCCCTTTCCTCTTGTCCTCTTGTTCCAGCTACAAAGACCAGGCTGGCCCTCCTCAAGCCTGCACCTGTAGGTTCTTAACAGCTCATCAGCTAATTAATGGCTTGGTCTTTGTTAGTGTTGGTCCAATTGGTCCAAAGACCAATTAATTTTGGTCTTTGTTAGTGTTGTGGATTACCCTGGGTAGTCAGCTCAGCCCCACACCCTCGCTCACTCCCCCTTCCCAGTGGGATGGGGGAGAAAAGAGGAAGGGCAAAAGTTGCAAGGCGAGAACGGGAAAATGCAGAGGGAGAGGTTGGATTGTTGTAGCCCGCGTAGTGAGGAACTCAAGACTTCAGGAGGAGAAAATCAACATTAAAAGCTGCAAAAATCCTAATGGGAAAAATCAACGAGCTGGAGGACAGTGACTCGGCAAGACTCCAGATCAGCCCAGTGCATGGGGCAGCGGACCCCCACCCTTCACACCCTGGCTGAAGCCTGCCTGGCCAGCAAAGGCTCTGAAGTATCTCCGTCAGGGAGCATGCTAACACCTCACATAGTGCCTTGCTACTCTTTGCCATCTTTTGTGTAAAGCGGGTTTTTTGGTGAAATTGCACACACCCTGCTTGCAAAGCCTCTGCACGTGGCAAAAGATGCAACAAAGGCACCCAGCAAGGGAATGCTGCATCTGGCACCTAAAGTGATTTTTTTCTTGGAGAAGGCAAAATTGCCACTCAGCTTTTTCATCTGCAGCCACATCTCAATGCTCTTGCGTAGTCTTCCCTCGGATTCTGTTCAGCCCCAGCTCATGGAGAGTTCACTCATTCAAGTCAATCACCATTTCTTTGCTGGAATTCTTACCGATAATAGTAATTGACTGACTGCACTGCTTCTCCTCTGCTTTAAATTGCACCGTCATCCGACACTACACTAAAAAAGACTGACAAACCTCCAAAAAACACCACCACACCAACGCTGGGCACTCTGAGAAACCCCAATGCTCTCCATGGCACTAGGAAAAAATGAAGCCTCTTATTTCACTTGACCTGCTAGCTGGGTAGCTTCCAGTACTTTTGCATAATCTTCCCTTGGATTTTTGTTTTAAAGCTTTCCTCCTGGTATTTGCAGTGTAAAAAAGGTCTTAGACCTACAGAGCAAAAGATTACAACAGAAAATCTTTTTAAAAAACTCTTCTCTCGCTACATCTAAGCCCATCCTCTTAACAGACACCATAACATTTTCCGAGAACATGTTATGGTTATGAAGGATCAACGACTGATTGATTCCTTAGCTGTTTAGGTTCACCTAACTAAAGGGAACTCTAGGGAAATGCATGTTTTCAAGTACTTTGGTACCTCAGCATTTTTAGCCGACAACAACAACTCTGCCAGTACTCACTTCTCAGTGAAAATCACATTCCCTCCACTGCAGATGACAATGGATTCCCACATTACACTGTGCCTTAGTGAAATGCAAAATAAATGTTAGAAGAGTTGCTGCTGTTAAAACAAGGCTGTTAACCTCACTGAAACAGCACTTGTTCATTTTTGTTACTTATTAAACAGAATTGAAATCATTTTTTCTGCTAGAGTGAGAAAGGCAGACATTTAAAGTTCAGCCTCTTTTTCAAGCAATGTTATGCTAGATATCGACCTGTGGTCCACTCACGTGCTAAGCTTGGTGGGTGTATGTTCCCACCGCAAGACACACACACACAGACCCCCCGCAGACTCCTGGGCCAGGCTTCTGCCTTCCACCCCACACTGTGCAACACGTACGCTCCTTCGCATTTCGTGTTCCTTGCTTCCCATTACCCTAACCCTTCACCTCACCCTGATCACGTGCTAAAATCTGTAGCCATCTTGCTCAAAGACCAACACAAGATCTGCCTACAGCGCTCCTCAACCTTCCGCTCTGGACTGCGCAACGTGCCTCACTCCTTCCCATGCTGAGCTGAGCTCCCTATTCTGCATCATCCTAACGCCAGTCCTAAACCCAACCCACATGCAAAGCCTGGCAGGCAGGTGGAAGGCATGGCTGAGAGACAAACAGCAGGACTGCAGCTTCCCACACCAGCCCTCATCTTCCCACTGTGCCTTCTACAACTCAGGTCACTCCTGCACCTGCCGAGCCTCTGACTTCTTGTAGCCCTCACCATCCATTGAGGCCTTCAGCAGTCCGCATGGATTATGAAATCTTTCTGATTTCATAATCAGATTATCACTATGCCATCCTCAGAAGAAAAAGAGAGCATCTTCTGAAATTTACCTCGCTGTCTTTGGGGAAGAGAAAACCCCAAACCAACACACACAACATCATCATTTGGAAAGCAGTCTACAAGGCCTTGCAGGGCAACCCTTACCCACAGGTGCTGCAAGCCTAAAGACAGCAGAACAGAAGAGAGACAAGAGAGAACGTGCACCAAAAACTACTGTGATACCAGGCCCTTGGTTTCCAGCACGGGGCTTTGGCGGGGCTTTGATTTTTCCATCACTGTAAGTAGCTCTACTCAGAAAATAAACGTAAAAGGTGGTCAGACATCTAGATTGGGAAGGAGGGGGTGGGGGAAGGGAATTAAAAAAAAAAGAAGACAAAAGAAACCCCATCATTGCCACACTCCTCCCAGGGAAGACCTTGGGACTCTGACAACTGCCTGTAGCTCCCCACTTTCTGCTTGAGGAACATGCTTCATTGCCCTTAGGACCAGAAGGGCAGTGGGAGAGTGAGAATAAGAGCAGAGGAAAACAGGTAGAGAACAGGACTTGTGCTTTGAACCTGTATTCCTGAGACTCCTTCTGTAATAGCAGTAGTCTTGTAGTTTATCTTTCTTTAAGAACTGGACCTGGACTAATAACATTTCTTCCATTTGGATTCACATTTCAGTTATAGTAATAAGAAGAGTCCTGACTTCACATAGAAGGTCTGTTCCCTTTTTGCCCTTAACAGGAGTTTGAGCAGAAAAGATTTCTGTCCCACATAGCTCTTTCAGCAAGTTCTCGAGATGCATAATTTCCAAGGGCACACTTTTTTTGCCCTCTCTCATGCCCTATATACTTAAGGCAAGAAAGACCATAGCCACACCATCTTTAGAAAATCAGCACGCAAAGCTTCTCTTTTTCACTCCTTTCTGTTAAAAAGAGTTGAGAAGTTAATGGACAGATTTGCCCTTACATTGAAAGTTTTCAGGAGAGTATGAAAAACCTCTTTTGGAAAGGATTAGGCACCCAGCACACAAAACCAAACTAAGCTCAAAGTTCCGTGTTCAGCGACTCCTGAAATTTGCCAAGGCAAAAGGGGGAAGCCAGAAACCAAAACAGGCAGAGACACACACCTGACAAAGCAAACATGGAGACAATGGCAAGAAACAAACCTCACCAGTCACACTAACTGATGGGCTGTCAAGAATCCACAGGCTCCCCTTCCAGGAAGATCCAGCTGGACTTTGCAAGCTGCAAGACTGTCATCCAGGGGGCTTGTTTTACAAGGCAGGCCTTGTTTTCCTTAACTGTTTTCCTATTGCAGAAAGCAAAAGGAATGTATACCTCTCGCTAGGCATCCTTTTCAGCTTTGAAAGACAGAGACGTAGTTTGAACTAAAGTCACACCAGAGTTATATATTGGAGGGACAATACAAAAAGTGCTTCTTGCTTTTTTTAAAATGCTGAACGACTCATTTATTGTCTTGGAAAATGGCATTTTCAAAGGTCTGGAGCACTCAACAAAGTAGGAAGAATTAAAAAAAAAATAATCAAGGATATAGTCCGGCAATGGAAAAAGAAAGAGGTTAAGCTTTGCAGACTAAAAGGGGGAAGAACGCCTTTGGAAAACATCTAAACGTGTTCTGGTTGAATACAGCGGATCCTGTTAAGGCCGACGTGGAGTCTGACCTGCGAGGATCTTCTGAGAGCAAGGCAGATGACACAAGAGCCCGACGACAAAGCTAGTCTTAGCACAATTCTGCTCTGCAGCTGCATCTGAAGGGTAGAGGAGGCCGGCAGAAAAGGCTTTCTACATCATCATAGGCTGCCTTGCTGGGCTTTGCGAGCACCCCCTCCCAGCGCTCCTCCTTCCACGCTGAAGGACCCCGTATCACCCAGTCTGCCCAACTGCTGCCCTGAGCACCCCTGCACTGATAGGCAGCGCTGCCTCCCAAAATACGCTCACCCCTCAATTTCTCTCCCTTGCACACTCACACAGAATGAGCAAAGGCACTAGTGTGGAGATTCGGGAACTGACTGGCAATGGGTGTACGTGGCAGGGATGCAGCTTTCCCAAGTACTGCACTCTGCAGGAGAGGGAAACGCCCCAGTGCCACAGGTGAAAGGCTTACATGCTGCCAAGCCTCATTTTCAGAGATGAGTTTAACGAAAAACCAACGAGTTTTGTTTTCTGTCTTGTGACTCTCTTGACAAAACCCACCCATGACTCGCAAACAGGGGAACTGAATGCTCTTGGTTGTGAGAGCGTCCAGGTCACAGTCCCTCCCCAGCCAAAACCAGCACTTCCCACCTACTGCATCAGGACTAACCTGGGCTGGCCTTCAGTTGTGCTGCGCTGGTGGGAGACCCCCCTAAACAGCACTGATAGGGAGCTCCAGGGTCACATGAAATGCCAGATACATTAGTCCCACTCAGCCACTCGTTGCCGAGTAGAGATTAAAGAAAGAGTAGAAATTAAAGCCGAGTAGAGATTAAAGAAGAAAGAATAGGGGAGAGGAAAAAGAGGGAGGAAGAAGAAGAACGGCTACAGACAAATACATATGTTTGTTCTATTTTATTTTTTCCACCAAACCTTTTTGTTACGCTCAGGTATTTCTTTGCAGGTGTCTGTTCGCAATATAGATACCATTTGGAAAGGATGGAAAAGATGGTGGAGTTTGCAAGGAGCTAGTCTGAGGAGGGCAGTGCATGCCAGTGCCGGTGAAAATCTGCAACGTTCAAGCAGCTGGCTGGACATCCAAATTCACACCCTGTAAGACAGAAACGTAAGGCGGAAGGCAATCGTTTGTGGCACAGCCACAGCCTTCCTAGCTGAAGGCACAAGTGGCCATGGAGGTAGATGCCACACATACTGACGGTCCCAGCTGGCAGCAGGGATGCCATTACGTGCAGCCAGAGGGACCCCAGTCCTGCTTAACGCCTGTGTGGAGAAACGGAAGCTTTTGGACCAGAAGGCGTGGCACAGCTGTAAGCTCGGCACGCCTGAGGTTTCTGTGGTGGCCATGGAAATTCTGTGCCACGGAGGGTGCCAGGGAGAAAGCTGCATATGCAGAGCTCCTGCAGGTGACTGGAAGCTCCTTGAATGAAGCCCCTGCCATTCTGCAGGTCCCTAACTGAGCTGCATTTCGCCAGTGAGCTCCTGCCCATCTCAGCCAGCACACCTGTAGCTATGCCCACAGTTTTGAAGTCTGCCAGGTGCCTGCGTGCGAAGCGCAGAAGATAACCTCCAGACGCAAACCCTTCTCATGGCAAAGCCATTGGTAGGCAGGCAGAGGGGAGGAGCCTAAGGAGTTCTGCTGCTAGAAGGAGTGCTGCCAGCTGGAAGGGAAGGAGGAGCGGACGTATGACCTACCTGCGTGCCGAGTCCCCCCATTTTTCCCCAGTGTCTGCAGCGCTGCTTATACACCATAATGGTTTGTAGAGTTTTGCTGCAGATGCTGACTTGGGGGCAATGCTAGGCAGAAGGGTGTGTTGTTTTGAGTCCCCTGACGGGTTCAGACAAGGCAAAAGCTTTGGAGATAGCTGTCCAAAGTCCCCTGGGCATCTGGGGCTTTGCCTGTCACCCGTGCCTTTTTAAACAGGTTTCTGCTCCCCTTTAGCTGGGGAAAGATAGGGAGCAGCAGTAGCCGGCTGACCATCCGTGGGTGGTGAGGAACAAGAGCAACAGAGAGGGCTAGGGTTTTAGAGGGCCTCTGCTTTTAATGTGACCCGAAATCAGAAGTGTCTTCAATCGTGTGTTTGCACCAGGGTCTGCGAGAGAGCTGTAGCCATTGCTGATGGAGCAACAGTAGCCCTCAAGAGAAACAATAAGATAGTGTATCTTTCCGTGCCTCAGAAAGAAAGGCTCGACAACAGAGGTCATAATAAAGAGATGTTTAATTAGATAACTTCATTTCCACCCTTCTGTTTTAGGTCTATCTGTGGCGGGACTCTGCTGCCTGATAGCAGTCCGCTGCCCTGTCCGTGTTGGCCTTCATGCGCGCTGCCAGGCGGGAGAACATCCGTCCGCTGGAAGTACCTTCCAGGCTGAAGAGGTGCTCCAGTAAGGAAAGGCAGCAGCTCTGCCGCAGCAGCCAGGCTAGCCTCTTCTTCCTGCCACACAAGAGAAACTGCTGGGCCCAGAGGCTCTGGCTGTACAGTGTGAAATCGGACAGGGCCAGGGGAAAGCAGGGCGGCAGACAAGCCAGTTACACCTCCTCGGAGGAAAGGGAGCTGATGGAGGGAGGGCTGCCGGAGCGGAAGGGGGCAAACAAAGAAGTGCTGCCGGGGGAAGCTGACCGCTCGAGAGGGCGTGTTGGCAGTACAGCCCCAGGGGAGCCAAGCAAAGCCGGGAACCGGCAGGAAAAGGGGTATCGCCCTCTGAGCTTCCTCATTCTCACACCTCACCTCCACCTCCTGCTCCTTCCCCATGTCCTTCTGGTCCTGCCTCCAGACCCCTGCCCCTCTTCAGCCTCCACTCCCTGTTTACAGCTCTCTGCTCCCAGCTACCACCAACCCCCTGCCGCAGCCAACACGTGCTAGAGACACATCCCCAGCTGCAAGCTGCTTTTTACCCAAAGGCGTGCTTTGTTCCCAGGGCTGCACGGGGAGGGAGGGAGGGAGGGAGGGAGGGAGGGGGACAGTGTGGGGCTCTGCCGTTCCCTGTTCTACCCGCACATCGCTCCTTAATGCCTCGGTCCTGCTGAGGCCTATGCGCCAGGTTAGGTGTGGCCTCAAGTGTAGGCAGGTCTGGGCCCGGATGCCTGGGATGAGGTAGGAAATGGCTCTTCCTCCCCTGGGTTCTCAGTTCTGCTTCTTACCGGGCCTCCTGCGGAAGGGAGGATGCTCTTCTGGCAACATAAGCGGCACACTGCAACTCTTCCGCCTGAGACTCCACAAAGGCTCCAACGGAGGTCCGGGGGAACTGCCTTTTGAGCAGGCTCAAAGCCTCCCTGATCATTTTCTTTGCCAGCTTCATGCGTCCCAGATGACAGCAGACCTGCACAGGAAAAGGGAAACATCCCGATATGGACTAGTTGCCTAAGAGACTGCAGGAATCTGCCAGCGGCTGGACATGCCAGCGATGTCCTCTGCAACTGGGGAAGGCATCCAGCTCCATCCCCCAGGAGATCCCTCCAGACCTCCCCGTCTCTTTACCTCCCCTTTGAGGCTGAAGAAGGTGGCCTCTTCAAAGCGGGCTATCACATTCGCTTTCTCCTCCACCGAGTTCCTCAGGACCTCTGCTTCGTTCAGCTTCACGAGAGCCTTTGCGCAAGCACACAGAGAGCAGGTGAGCGTGGGTGCAGAGCCCATGGCCAGCCTCGTCCTCCCCCGTTGCCTCTGGCATCTGTCTGAAGAGGGCCTGTCTCTCCCCCTGGTGCTGCCCGCTCAAACACAGTCACGCTGGCTCAGAGCACAGGCACCAGTCATCCTTCAGACCGCCTCCCTCCTAACGCCCCTCGTGCTAAGGGCACAGTGCCCTGTGTCTCTTGCCGCAGAAGAGGCAAACCGGAGGAAAAAGTCAGCATCTGACCCCAACGTTTCCCTTCCGAGACCCCGCGAAGGCATGCCCTATTGCAACGGGGAAGTTGTCCTGCCCAGAGCCAGGCGACTGAGAGGACTCCGTGCACAGCGGGTGCTGGCAAGCAGGGCAACTCACCATGTAGCTGTTGGAGACATGCAGGTAGGCAGCCGCACACTCCAGAAGGTAGTAAAAGGCTCTGGCAGCATCGCCCATTGCCGTGTAGTGGCGAGCCAAAGGCACAAGCACCGATTCCACGATGGCTTTGCATTCACATGAGCGTGCGCCGTTGTGCTTCCCGTCGGTCTTGCTGGGCAGCTCAGTTGTCTGTTCGCTCCTTGCCAGAAACCGCCATGCCACACTAGTCAGAGGACAGTTCCCAGGGGAAGAAGAGAGCAAAGAATACACGGGCGTCACCTATCCTGGTCTTTCTCCCCACAGAGACTGCATCAGAAGCCCTTTGTTCAAAGCAGAGCACGAGGCCACGGGCAGGCAGGACTCAAACAGGTGCTTTGTAGGTAGGAAGAAAAAGACAAGCTGGGCTTTCTGTCACCTCCCACAGGCAAACCACCCGAGTCCCTGTGGCGGCTTTTCCCCTGCAGCTTTTGCAGCGCTACTCTGTAGGAACTGGAAAGCAAGGGCTCGCCAGTGTAGTGTGACCATCCCTCTGAGCCCATGGGCTTCCTCAAGCACTCTCTTAACTCCATGGCCATCTCCTCCCAGCTCCCACCCCACAGAAAGCCCTAAGCTAGCGTCACAACCGGCAGCCAAATGCCGGTGCTTCCTTTGCTCCTCTGGAGACCTGGAACTCACTGGCTTCAAAAATAATCAAAACCTTGTCTGCTCACCCAAAATCCTCCTCCATGAAAGCCTGCTGCTGCTGCTGCAGAGCATCTGCAGCATCTGGAAAGGAAACAGGGGGTTAGATACCTCCTCACATACCCCGGGCTAAGAGCTGCTCTCCCTTTCCCAGTGGGCTTGCAAGGATCCTTGCAAGAGTCCCAACACACTGAGGAAAGTCTGCAGTGGTCGTCCTCACCTCCCGGGCTCATCCCTAGCAGATCTACTCCCACCCGATCCCCAGCACACACCCCTGGCCTCCTGGAGAGCCCGGGCTGCGGAGCATGGTGCACAGCATACCCTCAGCGGCGTGGGTCCTATCCCTCTTCAGCTCTTCTCCTGCGAGCACCAAGGCCTCCCAGCTGCGCGAGTCGTCCTGGTCAGCAGGGGCCTGACAGCTCCCTCCGTCCTGGGTGCTGGGGACGGCGAAGCGGTGGAAGGCAACAAAGTCCCCTTGGCTGCAGCTCTTGCATTTGTGTGCGTACCGCTCCAGGAAAGCGGCACACTTGCGGTGCAAGGCGACCCGCTGACTCTTGGGCCACAGCTCATAGGCAGCCTCCCGCAGCAGCAGAACACAGAAGGCCAGGACGCCAGACTGCCGCTCCACGGTCTTCTTGCTCGGAGAGGGACGCCTCACACCTGCAAGGCAAAGGGCTTTGGCATCAGCCCAAGCTGGGACCAGGGCTCAGGGCCATCCCAGCCGGGGCACAAAAGTCATGCCTTGGTGCGCATCCTTGGCGGCGAACCAGCGCTGCTGCACACCAAGCCTTGCAGCACGGGGCAAAAGGGCCCGGCTTGCCTTGCTGACGCTAGCACAGCCCTGGGGACACAGTGCTCAGCTGCGCTCCAAGCAGGAGCTAGGGATAGTGCCGCCAGCCGAAGCAAGCCCTGGCCAGTGCTTTCTCCCCGCTCCTGGCAAGGCAGTCCCCAGCCTCCTGAGCTTCCCCTGCTGTGCCACAGGGGAATCAAAGCTGAATAAAAGCCTTTTGAAGGCCCCGGGGCACTCTGGAGGGCATCTTTGATCTGGATGCTGCAGGCAGCTGGGAGAGGATGTCAGGGATTCCACATGTCCTCCCACACCTGCGCTACGAGCAGCGCTTGGAGGCAGGGGAGCAGAGGCACTTGGGATGGCTGGTGGGAACTTCCCTCCAGCGCAAAGCTGTTGTGCTTTGAGAGTGACTTGTAAGATCTCTGAACAACCCATCCCAAACGGCCGTGCCTGCCTGAGCTCCCGCCACCCATCACCAGGGGGAAGCGCACCATGCCCTGGGGAGCCCCGCCGGGACACAGCTGGGAGCTCCCTTGTCCACCTTACTGCTACCACTTACCGCTCTCTGCCTGCAGAGAGGTGGCTGGCCCCTTGGGAGGACCTTGGACATCTTCTGGCACCTCTGGGTTTTTCAGCCACTTAAGGATGTTGTCCCTCACCAGCATGTCCAACAAGCAATTCATCTTGTGCCTGATGCCAGCGGGAAGGATGTGTGACAGCAGCTGGGTGGTAAACACTGGCCCGATGACAGCTGCAAACTTCAAAACCATCTGCTTCAGCAGCTTGATCCGGTCCAGCTGAGCCAGCACAATCTCTGTCAAAAAGAAGCACCACATCTCTCTCTTGCCTGTTCCCCATGCTCAGGCTGGACAGGCTGGAAAGTTTCAACACATGAAATGGGGTAGGCTTTGGCCTCCTCTCCTTGGGACTGCACCTGCTGGGCAATCGCAACCCAGGGGAGGCATCTTCAGAGTGGCTCCGCTCCTGTTGGAATCGTAGGCCACAAGGCCTGCGGAAAAGCGAGACGCTCAAACAAACGCCCCCCCACCAAGGCTGAGCAGGGCAGGATCCAGCAGGTTCATGCATCCCATGATACGCCCTACCAGATCTGGAGTAGGTTTTGGCCCAACCGTGCACACAGAGGACAGAGAACTTTCCCCACTGCAGCTCAGAGGCGGACTCAGAGCTCCCCACAACGGTTGTCTTAACTTGGCCAGATGAAACTATTCCTTTCTTGTGGTCTTCTTCCTTTTTGTTTTTTTGGACAAAGCAACTTCATAGCAGGCATGCTTTGGCATGACGTTTCTTCAGGGCTCATACAAATGGCTCTGGCTAGAGAGGAGGGACACTCATTGACGGTTCCCCCATCCAGGTCCCCTGGCTTCGGGGGGATTTCCGTGCCAAGCCACAGAAAAAAAAAAGGATTTGGTTTGGATTAAGTGCCTTGAGACCAGCGTTAGCTGGGGAACTTAGAATAGCGAGGTAGAAGCCCTGTTCAAAGTTGAATCAGAGGCAAGTCAAAGATTTTTCCCAGCAGCGGATTTGTTTCGGTGAGAAAAGGGAGTCATTCTACTGTTGCACCAAGAACCTTTTCTCGCCTACCTGCTGCTGGAAAGCAGCCAGCAGGCTCACAGCTGGTCCATGCCCAGTAGGCTGCCCGCAGCCCCAGGCCTGTTTCTAGTTGGACCGGAGCCACTTCCCAGCAGAGCCCCCAAGCTGAGAGGGTGACTCTGCAGCACGCAGATGACCAGCCTCCCTCTAGCCGATGCCCCGGGAAGGGGCCCCAGCACAGCCGCGAGCCGGCAGAGCGGCGCTCGGCCCCTCACCTTTCAAGGTGGCAGGCAGCACGGCGCTCTCCAGGTTCGCATCTGGTCTGATGAAGCAGACCCTGCCCTCATTCCCCGCGCCCGAGCTCGAGGTTGCTGCCAGGGGTGAAGCCTCGACTGCAGAAGCTGGGTGGAGCAGGAGAGCACAAATAAGGCCATTTGCAAAGTGACTTGCAGCTTGCAAACCTTTCAAAATTCACCTGAGATGGGACAAGTCCCACCTTACGTGGGCCAGTGCGGGCACCCTGACCTGCCTGCGCTTAATCACGTGGCCATGAAGCAGAGCAAAACAGTTCCCACTGCAAGCGTTTCTTTGCATAGCCCTCCCCAAGACGTTCTGCCTTCAGACCAGCTTTCCCAAACAGTCAAAGCTTCCAGACTTCCCAGGGGGCGACTGAACGCCCCGGGACAGAAAGCAGCAGCACTGCTGCCTTTGCCAGTGCTACCTCCACAGCCAGGGAAGTTGCCGCTGATCATGCAAAATGTAGCGTCAGTCCTGGCTGTTCCCAAGGCCACGGCACTCTGGCTGGCATTGCCCTCTCGGTGGCATTACCACCGTTTTCTTCCGTTACCAGCACCCTTGTGGAGATTTATGGTTTTGGATTCAAGTTTCCCAGGCCCGTCCCTCCCCTCAAGCTGGGGTTTGTTCTCAAGTGAGCCGGTGTTTGGCCAAGGTAAATTACGCGCCCATCAGAATGCCTAAGAAACACACGTGCTTCGGAACGATTTCCCCTGTGTTTTAGCCCCCCACCCCCCACCCTAAGAATTTAGGCCTCTCCAAGCCACCAGAACTCGCTAGCCCCTGCTTTGGCTGGCCCAAAACAAGGCATGCAGGAGCCCACACCTCCGCCAGACCAAGTCCTGCACTGCTGCAGGATCTGACTCTGCCCAGATCCATGGGGGAATGACGGCGCAAGACTGTGCTGTGGAGAATGCGCCACAGCAACTCGCTAGTCAGCAGCAAAGGTGCTTACTGATCAGGCTCTCCCAGTTGTCCTCTACTTTTTCACCGTGCCTCCGGGTGCGGAACAAGAGCATGTTGTTGCAACGAAGGCAGCGCAGCAGCTCCTCGCAGTAATATGGGATCCCTGAGCTCCTTTGGATCAGGAACCTGGACAGGAGCAGACCCGGCAGTGGCCAGCACAGGGAAAGTAAGGTGAAACATGGTTCAGGTGGGCGGCGAGCCACTCGGGCATATCAGGGTAGCCAGCATCTTCGCCAGAGCTACACCTCACTTTTGAAAGGGATGGTCCTCCCGCTGGCTTGGGCTTTTGGGCCCCCCTGAACCTCCAGCCTTCGCTGAAGTCCATGGGAAAAGAATTGTGGTCAATGCCCAAAGCACAGAGCAGCGAGCCCTGCCTTTCCTCTCCTCAGGAGCCTCGACCCTCTCTGGCAGCAGGGCAGACCTCTGCCCCAGGGAATCTCCCCCACAGCCTGGCCACCTAGACCAAGGCCTTTTCACACCCCAGCCACGCTTGGGCTCGGGACTCTTCCTCCCTTCTTCCCTGTGCAACAGCGAAGGGCGGACACTTCCCACGCTCCATCTCTAGGCAGTTGCCCACTCTCAGCTCACGCCTGCCAGGGTGAGGTGTAACAAGCAACCCACGTCCAGTACTCGCTAGAGTCACTGATGCTTCTAGCGGCCCTGTGCTCCCTTTCCCGGGGGGCTGGTTCCCTTCCATGTTCCCTTCCATAGGTTCAAGCCCTCAGGAAGAGCTCCCCTGCCTCCAACTTACCTTGCTAGATCCCTGGAGATGGTGTCCACTCCAAGGTCCTGGCAGGCTTTCTGCACCACAGCTGAAGGTTTCAGCTTGTCCAGATGAAGACAGGTGATTTTCTGGGACCTTGTGCTGCCTGCTGCGGCTTTCCAAAAGCTCTCTGTTCTTGCGTAGCCCGGAGCTAAGCTCACGACCATGAAGAGGGAGACGTTTCGGAGCACGGGTGACATGATACTCCAGGAGGCAGAGTCGATGAAATGGGCATTGTCGATGACAAATATGCCAAATTCTCCTCCAATGGTCTGAAAAAAAAGCAGGTTGTTCTGAGGGGAATCCAGTGGCTTCTCCAGTGTCTTCCAGGGGAGGAGATTTAGCCTCTGTCTCTTGAGAGGATGCTCTGAAGTCTCTCCCCAACCACTTCCCTGCTTAGACGCTGACTTCATTTGTTTGAGACTTTAAGGTCACACCTAACATCACTTGCCCTGCAGAAGGAGGGAGCTTGGGCAAGGGAATGCAGAAGACATTGTTTCTCCTCCAGGGCACACCTGATGGGAGGAAAGTTATTGGGTGTGTTTGTGGGGCTGCGGTGGGGAGGTGGGGGGTGGGGGGTTTCTCAGGCCCTGAATGGCAATGACCCAGAGGCGTGGTCCTCCCGCCCGCTCACACTGCTGTGGTACAGAGCCCGCAGCCGGCAGGCTTGTTTTCCTTCTCTGACCCAGGAGGAAGGAAGGAGAAATGCTCACCTTCTCTAGCACTTTTGCCAAAGTCGTGTGCAATTCCGTTTTTCTTTGAGTTTCGCACATCTCGCGAACCTCGTCCGAAACGGGAAACTGGCCGGAAAAGCAAGTCAGGGAGAAACATCACTCCGGGGCTAGGCACACACCTACCCACCAAGCAAGACCGCAGCGCAAACCACCTCTGCTGGCCTCAGCGCCTTACCTCTCCCCAGCACAAGTGCAAAGGGCCACGGTGGGGCCTTCACCTGCAGCCTAAAGCAGAGGCCCTCTGCTGAGGGTCTCTGGCAGAGCTGGGGCTTGGGGGTGGGCTGAAGAGCTGGTTCTCAGGCTGCGGGAATCTTGGGCTGCCTGGAGCAGACCGCTCACATAGCGGTGACCTCAGCACGAGGTCAGCAACAGCCTCTCTCCAATGCCACTTCCACCTTGTTCAGCACCCGCTGAACAAGGCACCAGCCACTGCCGGATGCAGCGTGGGACATGAACTCAACACAGACAGGGAGCCCCCCGGGCCCCAGAATGGGAAACGTGTGGTACGACCCCCGCGATTCCCACCCCTGAGCTAAGGCACTCCCAGCAGCACGCCCTCACAACGTCTGACCCAGAAAAGCTCAGGAGAAGGCCTTCTCCAGGGCCAGAGAGGCCTCTCGCTCTCACCTCGACGAGGAAAATGTCATTGAGGAGGCAATAGCTGCTCTCTTCGATTGTCCCTCGGAGCTTTGTCTGCAGCATGCGCTGCCTGTCACTGCACAGTTCACAGTCCTGCAGGCCCAGGGCCCTGGCCATCAGCGTACGGATGGCAGAGAAGGACTGCCTCACGTTGACCTCTAGCAGTTCCACGGCAACCACCCTGCCATGCAAAAGCAGACGGGACTGAGATCCCCGACAGCCCAAGCCTTCTAAGACAAAAAGGGTGGAGATGCCCTTGTGGGGGGCTCTTCAGCCACCCATCTCAAAGTGCTTCCCAGAGAAGGCCAAGCTTTTTGCTCCTCATATGGGAAAGGGCACAGGGGGGCAGTTGCTGCCAAGCCACTGGGAGAGCTGGGTCGAGACGCTGTGTCTCTGCAGTGCCGGCCCAGGTCTCGCTACGTCCCCCCGGCAGAGGAACTCACGGGGCTAAGAGGCAAGGATGGAGCAAGTGGTGAGTTTGCCTTTGGGCTCCAGACCTCAGCAGGCCACCTCCCAGACCACAGGAAGGCTTTTCTGCCCCTTCTGGGCAGTGCTCCTTCTGGGAAACAGGCAGAGCTTCTGAGGCAGGCCACCCTGCTGTCTGTTGGGTCTGGCGTCAGATGAAAAGCACTGAGCTTGGGCTCTTTCCTTCTATCTGTGCCTGGCCCAGAGGTGAAGGAGGAAAGGCCATGGCTCAGAGAAGCCACCTCCAGCTCCCCGAAGAGGCGGAGGCAGGAGCAGAGCACGCACATGCTCCTAGGGAGTGTCTCCAGGAGGCTTTTTCGGGAGGCTGCAGTCCAAGGGCCAGGCGCGCTGCCAGAGGGGCTGGAGTGTTCCATGGCTGTCAGGGGATGGGCAGGGGCAGTGTCCCAAAGCTACAAGTCAGAAACCTGTACCTGTGGCCCGCAGCCTGGCCTAAATAGGCCAGTTCAGTAAGTAAGTGGCTCTTTCCGGAGCCCACCGTGCCCTCAAATGCCAGGATGTGCCCTTCTCCTAAATCCTCATAGGCTTTCAAGCAGCTGACAAAGAGGTCAACCTCCTTCTCCCGACCTGTGACGACAAACAAGAAAACGAGCTGCTGGGGCGTGCTGAAAAGCAAAGAGCCGTCCCTTTTCCTGGCACCCTCCACCGCAGCTTCCCTCCCCGCCACCACATCCGCCAGCCTGCCTGCACCCAGGCCTCCTTCCCGCCCCCTCATCCCAGCTTTTGCACCTCTGCCTTCCTCAGAGCGGTGGCGGGCCCTGCTTTCCTGGAAAGGGCTAGGCACCTGCCTGCCAATGGGAAGCAGTGAATGAATGCCTGCGTTTGCCTTGCACGCATGCGCAGCTTTTGCTTTACCTATTAAGCTCTCTGTATCTCAGCCCACCAGTGTTCTCACTTTCACCCTTCCGGTTCTCTTCCCCATGCCACCGTGGGGAGCGAGCGGCTCTGTGGGGCTGAGCTGCCTACCGGGGTTAACCCATAACAGGGCCCAAAACATCCGGCAAGATGCCGAGTGATTCGAGGCATCCCGTGGGTCCTGACATTTCCATGTCTATGCCCCAGATGCTGCCAAGAAAGGAACTCTGAGGAGTACAAGGGGGAGAACCCACTCCCAAAACTCTCCGTCCGTCTGGCAGAAGGAAATCTCTTTCCTCATCCCAAAGACAGGGATCAGTTTAGCCCCCAGGCTGTTGAGCAGCTCCATAGTTGAAAGGAACCTTCGTACCAGGCCTGGAGCACAGCAGCGAGCACCAGGTGCCTCCCCCTGCTTTCCACCCCAAAATGCCCACCAAGGAGGGGCCAAGACAGGCAGCGCTTCCTTAGGGCTGCTGCACGTCATGCCATCCCTGACAAAAGCTTCTCCCTTCCCAGCGTGGCACTAAAAGTTACCAAGGGGAAGAAACTGGGGTTCAGAAGAGCAAGGCGTTCTCCACCTACCCAGCAAGGGGACGTACTCTGACCTCTCCTTGGTAAGAGCCATGCCAAATATGCTAGAAGCAGGGGAAAAGAAAACACAAGTCAATTAGCTGGTGAGAAGCCAGGGCACATACAGAAGCAGCCTGGCGCGGAGGGGCAGGATGTGCTCCTTGGGTACCTGCTTTTCTTTCGAGCAGCAAGTTATCCCCTGCACACTCCCCCAGCCAAAGTTCAAGCTGCACCCTAGGACAGCTTCAAGCATAAAGAAGCCCAACGGCCACGGGGGGACAGGAGAACGTATCAAGAGTCCATCACCACAGGCCAAATCCAGAGAAATCGGAGACATGTGAAAGAAGCCGGGGTGTGCTGTTGCCTAGCAGGCAGCTTTACCACGTTGGCCAAGAAAAACAAGTGTCTTGGAAAGGAGGGCTTGTGTCACTGAACAGGTTGGGACGCCAAGCACCTCGCGCCTTTGGCTCAAGTCTTCCTGTAGTTTCAACGAGACGGCAATGTTAACATTCAAACCGTCATCCAAAGAGAAGGTCAAATCCTGGCCCAGAGGAAGAGCCGAGATTTCAGCAGGAAGACGTGAGGAAGAGTGTGCCAATGGTCCACATTTCCCCATGGGAACCTGACTGGCCCAAAGCTTCCTGCTTGGAAGCAGCCGGGACAAAAACCTCCTTGGGTCAGCATTAGCAGGGCACGTGGTGGAGCAAGCACAGCACAGAAAGCACAGTCAAAAGCCATTTGGTCAAAGCCTGCAAGGTCACGTTGCGTCTACCAAGACAGACAAACCTTCCCCATCCCTGTGGCTTCACTCCTGCTCTCTCAGCAGCAGGAGACAGCAGGGGAGAGAGGCAAAAAGCTTCCCACACCAGGGCTTCCGACTGTCTCAGCCACAGGGAAGGGAGACCAGCTTGGTCTCTCTCTGCAGAACTCCTCTCTGCTGGCCAAGGCTGCACCCTTGGTGCCACCGTCCCCTCATCCAGCCCTCTCAGAGGACGCTCACCTCTTCTCGGTGATCCCCACATATTGATAGACAGTGCCAGGATGGCTAAGGCCTTTCATCTTTCTCTCCGGCAGCTCCTTGAAGTAGTAAGGGGGCAGCTGAGAGGCGGCGTACGTCGCTGCATCACAGGACACCAGTCCAGGGTAGTGAACCATCATCCGGGCTGCCAAATTCACCTTCTGGCCAATGACTGCCAGAGAGAGAGAGAGAGAGAGAGCATGCGTTGATGTACCTGTGCCACCAGCCCCGTGGCGACCTTCTGGGCCAATGGCTGCCTCGCCTCCAGCACAGGCCGACCCCACAGCGGGGTCAGCAGAACCCAGGAGAACAACCGGCCACGGAGCCCATTCTCCCACTCCGGGCCAGGACTGGGGCCGCCTGCGCCGTTCCTGACCCGCTGCCGGGCAAGCCCTCTCCCAGCCCGCCTTCCTCTTCCAGACTGCTATGCTTAAGCAGGCCCATGCCAGCCTACCGCGCCTCAGACACACGCCTCGTACCTGTGTATTCATGCCTCACAGGGTGGCCAGTGACTCCGCAGAACACCGTCCCGCTGGTAACGGCAACAGACACTGCCCTGGCACACAGGGAAACAGTACGGCTTCAGCAGCGCCCCAGGTGCACTCCCCTCGGTGCTAGCCTGGGCCACCTGCCGTCCTGCCCTGCCAGCGCAGGTCTTGGGGACGTGGAGAGTTCAGGGGCGCAACACACCCGGGTTGCAAAGGACAAGGGATAGGGGTAGAGCACATGCAGGAAGTTTTCGACACTTCCCCTGAGGCCACATTCCCTGAGCTGCGACCTGCAGAAGGCCACAGCCCTCTCGTGAGCAAAGAGGGAGGGAAGAAGGCGCCCACCATGTCACCACCTGCGATGACAGCACCTTGAGATCAGGTGGCTGGGCCCCGTCCCCGTTCACGGGCCAGTCGCCCACAAGGGCCTGCCTCTGGCACCAAGGAGCCTCTCGCCCTTGCGAGGGCTCTTTCCAGCGCAGTGGCTAGCAGGGTGTGCTTGGAGGGACTCCGCCTGGCTGCCGTGGGCTAAGCCCAGGGGTCGCCTGCCACCTCTCAGGGCACTGCTTCCTTCTTGCCAGGGACAAGGCAGGGCAAGCTAGAAGGCACGTCTCTTTCTGGTAAGCCCCCTTGCGCTGTCCCAGGCAGCGTGCACCCCCCACAGCCCCGCCACACACTCACTCTATTTTCTTGAGCATCGTGGAGCACGAGTCAAAGATCTGAAGAGCGCTCTGCAAGGCGTGAAGGCTCTTGTAGGGCAGCTTTTCTCCAGTGAGTCCAAACACACAGAGGAACGTGCAGCCCTGCCAAGGACGGATGCAGCACGTCTTGCTACCATGCCTAAGAAGGAGTCTCTCCCTCTTGCTCACTGCCCACCCTCTCGGGGTGGGGGGAGGCGATTCCTCCCCCACACTCACTTTATCAAACAGGAGGACTTTGTTGATTTCGCCCTTGTGAGGGCAGAGGATTTCTAGCATCATCCTGATGGCATTGTCGAGCATCGTGCAGAGACACGCTGGGCCGGTATCTGCAGCAAAGTGCAGTTGGACAAAGAGGATGGTGACCGGCCGTAGCTCAGAGAAGAGGTCCAGCGGCACTCTGTCATCAAACTGGAAGACAAGAGCACGACGGCTTCACCAGCCTGCTCTCCCGGGGCCGTACTGCCCACACCAGATACCGAGGGACAGCAGGCGTACTGGCGATAGCAGGTACTACCAGAGGAAGGGATAAATCCTCCTCTCAGTGCAATTGGCCGGCAGGCAGCCCAGCCTGCGGCAGGCAGATACCGAATCCTCACACGAATGACAAAGGACAGAAAGGTGCTCCGGTAACACCCCACCTTGGGACAGGCATGGACACGAGGGGAAACCCTCAGGGATGCTCTAGGGACTTCAGTGGAACCTCCCATTTATCCCACTGTCACGTCCGCAGCACATCCAGAACCATACCCACGGAAAAGACAGAGAGACAGAAGTCCGCCTCCCGCCACCCATCTCTCTCTGAGGACAGCGCACACAGTGGTGCAGCACCGGTGCCCCTTGGCTCAGTTTCCCCGCGCTGTCACCTCAGGGTGCATTTTCTTTTGTCTGTTCTCGTGAGAACTCCATCTCTGCAATGCACCACTTCTTCTGCCCTCCAAAAATGCAGCCCCCAGCACTGGTGGCCTGGCCGTACCTTCCTGAGAGCAGCTCCTGGTATGTACTTCCTAAGCACCTCCTCCACACTAGGATCACTGGGCAAGAGAAGAGCAGACCTCATGGCACCTGAGGAGAGAAAATGCAGGCGGTCACTGGGAGGATGGGACTACGAGGTGTTGGAAAGCAGGGGCTGGCACTGGAAACGGGGGAGCGAGAGTCTTCTGCGTTTGCTCATGTTGCCCCCCCAGATGCTCAGGGCAGAGCTGCCCCCCGCAAGGAGGCGGCAGCAGCAGCGACTGCCCCAGCTGATGCACAGCAGGGCCAAAAGCAGGAGTGCTAACTGAAAGGGGGAAGAGGGCGCCGGTGGCTCCTCTCTGGCCCCTGAAGCAGCCAGGCCCCACCTTTCTGGGCAATCACAGAACAAGCTGAAGCTGGCACTCACCTTCCCTTTCCAAGCGCTGGCTCACAGGGCGCCGTACAAGCTTGTGTGAAGCGTCTTGGCGTTCGGACCAAGCCATCCGATCCATGCCCGTAACCTGAAGACACACAGAATGAAAGCACTGCCACTGGCCTCCCCAGGAGTCCCAGGGGACAGAGCCTGCCCTCCACCGTCACTGCCCAGAAAAGGGGACAACAAGCCCACCTGGCTGGATGGGACAGCAGTGCTTCCTCAGAAGCACTGGAGCTGGGCAGGCATCATCCAAGCATCCCCCAGCTGTCAACAACAGCTCCGTGACCCACAGAGGACATTGCTGATGGGGCCAAAACCGTTCCTGTGCCTCCCGACCCCTCAAACCAAGCAAGCCCAGCCCACAGTTACCCCTCAGATGGAAGGACAAGAGCTTCAGCTGCCTGCCCCCTTTCACAGCTACAACTCTCTCCACATGCAGCTCCTCAGCCTTCTGACACCTCCCTCCTTCACGTCCCGGTCTGGGTTCTCAAAATGGTTCTAGAGGCCCTCCCATCCACTTACCTTCACAGCTCTTTTGCCTGCAAGGTGCTTGATCCTGAGCTGGTGCTGCTCACAGACCTCCCAGGTGGTGGCTGAGAGGACAACTTCACCTGCATTCGCAAGCTGTTCGGCCTCACAAACAGCACCCAGGGCCCAGCCACAGACCCAGAAGTACTGCTGCCTCCCGTCTCCGACAGTCATGAGGTTCATGGGCCCTGCAGAGATCCCTGGTGAGAGAGAGAGGGAGAAGCAGAACTGACACAGGGAACATTTTGAGCTCTACCGTCCCCAGCATCTCAGCTATTCAGAAGCTAAGCTGAAGGCCAGCGGGGAGACGGGCATTATGGAGGGGGAGGGCATCCTCCGTCCTACTCGGGGGGATGCTGACACAGGTCCCTGAAACGGGTGTCTAGAAATAGACAAACAAAGTCGACTTTGGCAATGTGTTGAGAGCGCCGGGCCTCTTGCCCAGCTGCCTGCCCCAGAAGCCCAGCAGGGGAGAACCCAGCAGCATGGAAAGCAGCATGCAAAGCTGCCCCCACCTGAAAAAATGAAAGCATAACTACCTCCCGCAGGCATCTGTCAGCAGACAGCAGGCATTCAAAAGACCCTAATACTTGATCTGACACCCGCTCTGCCTTTAAGCTTCCTCTGCATCTGCAGACGCACGCAAACCCAGCAGTCCTGGTCTCCCGTCCCCGCTCGGACTACAGCTGGCCCCCTGAATGCTCGCAGGAGATGCTTTCCTTTGGCACTAGCCCCAGTAGGCATCCCCACATTCCCTGCCGGTGAGAAGTATCCTGTGGCACGGGAAAGTGCCACGGATCTGCACCTGGCACAGCACCCGTACCTATCTTCAGCTGGACCTTCTGACCCACGGGCGTGTCACGACTCCCATACTTCTTCTGGATCCGCCAGCTACATTGCAGCACCAGGCTGATGGTCTCAGCCAGCTCCTGGGGCAGTGCTCTCCATAGCACCAGCACAGCATCCCCTGGGGGAAGCGAGGGGAAGGTAAAGGCTCTGCTGAGACCTGACTCTCCCCGACCTACACGCAGTGGCAGGGACAGCAGAAACCGGACGATGTGCTGAGGAAGGTGGGCTTGTGGGAGGACATCATCCCGGAGGACCGCACCCTGGGCACCGGGACACCTCTCCTCTCCCGCGCCGGCCACAGCGGCAGCCAGCTGGCAGCGGTGGCACCCCCTGCCCCGAGCGCTCCTCTGCAGCTGCAGCACGCCAGGGACGACTCCTCCCCTCGCAGCCTGGCAGCCCGAGCTCCGCCATCACCGGGGCCTCCCTGCCCCTCACTACCACCCCGACACACACCTTTGGCTGCGCTTTCTAGGGGGTCTCCTCCTCTCAGTGCTTCCTTGCCCCCACCCCCAGCCCAGGGCCCTACAAGCAGGGGCAGAGTGAGGGGAACCACAGCCCTTGCCAAAGCCAAACTGCAGGCAGGCCCGGGGGGAAAGAGGAGCCTGGAGAAAGGGCACTGCAGGGGGGGTGCGTGCGTGGCCAGACAGCTGGCTCAAGGTGCTGCACAGAGCCTCATGAGAAGGACAGCGGAGCAAACGGCCGCCACAACAGTTAAATGCTGCAGATCAGTACATGTGGGCATCGTCCTCCTAAGTACGTACCAGCAAACTTCAGGATGTCTCCTCCAAAAATCAGCATCTCTGCGGACAGAGGGAAGGAAAGGAAGAGTCATGTGGACACCTTCTTCCAGAAGCCACAGAGCAAGCCCCTCTGCCCGGAGAGGAGCACCTGGGTGAGGCTGCACCATGGGGCACAGCTCAGGAAAGCACCACGCTGGCCTGTCTCCCAGGCTCACAGTGGCCACAGCCCTGGTACCCACACAGCAGGCAGGGAGGCAGGGCCTCGAGGTGCCACCAAATCTTGGAAAGGTGGAGGCTGGAAGGGACCTCTGGGGTCCATCTGGTCCAACCCCACTGCTCAAGCAGGGCTGCACAGAGCCAGCTGCCCAGGACGGTGGCTACATCGTTTTTGAATAGCTCTAAGGAAGGAGACTCCACAACCTCCCTGGGCAACCTGTGCCAGTGCTCAGTCACCCTCACAGTCAAAAAGTGTTTCCTGACGTACAGAGGGAACCTCCTGTGTTTCAGGGCCTGCCTGTGGCGTGCCCTCTGGTCCTGACACTGGGCACCACTGGAAAGAGCCTGGCTCTCTCCTCTTTGCACCCTCCCTTCAGGTTTTAGACACATTACTAAGATCCTCCCCGAGCCTTCTCTTCTCTAGGCTAAACTGAGTCCCAGCTCTCTCAGCCTTTCCTCAGAGGAGAAGATGCTCCAGACCCTTCATCATCTTTGAGGACTCTCTTGCTTTGCTCTACAACTGCTGCCAAAGGGGTGGCCACAATGGGCTCACGGTCAGCTTGGAAGGGTCAAGATGTCCCCTCTGAAAAGGGGGGTCTCCCCCTCCTGAGGGTCTCTTTCTCTCTCTCTCACACACACACACACAGACACACACGTCAGTGCCAGCATCCTCAGGTCACTCGCGCACTGGCACTTGCTGGATGCCCTCAGCCTGCTCGGGGCCCTAACGCATCACTGAGCGGGGTGTTCACACCAGAGGCACAGAGGTGGCTGCTGAGAAAGCGAGTGCCTCCCGGCCACAGTGGGGAGCAGAAAGGACCTGCGCTGGTCCTGCCTCGCCAGGAGACCCTGGCTGCTCTCGCCATTCCTCCGGGCCACAGAAAGCCCCAGCCCTTCCAAGGAGGCAGGACCAGGCTGCCCAGCACGTCTGCCTCCACCCCCCATGAGCAGCCTCTCGGCCCGATGCCAGGCAGTCCTGCAGCATGCCTCTTACCCTCCAAAATGTCACGCAGGTAGCAATTGAGGGTTTGTGCCAGCTCATCAGTGCCTCTGTCTGTGCCGCTCCTCTGGATGAATTTCTCTGTCAAAGCAGTGAAACCTGTAACAGGGACACCCAGAAATCAGGAAATGCCCATACGGGCCAAAGGACCTGGCAGCCACTTCCACGCTGCCCAGCCCGAGAGCCTGCAGGTCACACCTTCCCATGCCCCCACTCAGTGCTGGTGGCAGCAGTGGCTGACCGCCCAAGATACCGCATCCCGCTCTCTTTGGGCATCCCAGCAGAAGACCTCAGCAGTGACAAGATGGCCACTCTGTCTGAGGGGCAGGGGCAGGGCTCCAAAGGGCCCAGTGTGTCCCAAAATGGCTCGTGACTCTGGTTGCTCCCCCCTGCTCACCCCACCTGATATATCCGCAAAGAGCAGCACTCCGTGGACACCATGAATGGGCTTGTTGCTCCTGAGGGAGTCCTGGAGAAGGAGGCTGGGGAGGAAAGCTGCTGCTTTCCCCAGGTCTGAGTAGTGATATTTCCTCTCCCCAGCAGAAGCCATCGTCAGCGCCCTGAGGCACACGGGGTACCTCCAGAGAAGACGGCCACGCCCAGCTGGGAGGAGGATGAGGACCTCACCGCACAGTGCCAGTTGCACAGTGAGCCCAGGGCCTCTGTGCGGGACGACTGGCCCCCTGCCCTCACAGGGGTGGTCACAATCACCTGGCAGTGACATCCTCCCTGTGTCATCATCTGCTGGGCAGCTGCCACCGTGACCCAGGCTCCCTCCTTGACGCTGAGCCACTGACTCGGAGGCAGCCAGCGCCACCCCACTTCTCTGAGGACAGCGCCGAAGGGAGGCTCGCGCAGCGACCTGTTGCTGAATTTGCAGCTGCCTCCCCTGTTCCCAAGGACCAGCTGCCTCCGGCACACACAGCTGTTTGCTAGCACTGGTCCTTCCCCCTGCAGCTACACGGCCTGCTGCCATCTTCCCAGCAGGCTCACTCCTTTCTTGCTCCCTTGCTCCCTCCCCAAGCTCCCAGCTGCCCCAGCTCAGACAGGGGAGCCCTCCAGCTCTCCCATCCCTCCATCCGCACAGTGCCTGTGACGGACGGTGGCCTGCCTCTGGCAGAGACAGCAGCTCCTGAGTTCTGCCCCGTTCCCCGGGCTGTGCGAGAGCTCCAGCACCTGGAGCCAGGCCTCTCATCCCTGAGGGCAGCTGGGGTTTCCCAATGGAAAGGGAGGCCAGGCCATACACACAGGCTGCCCTACAGCTGCCAGGTGGCAGAGCGGAGGCCAGCAGAGAGACCGTGGCGGAGCAGCAGTCGAGCCTCCTGCAGCTGCACGACCACGTTCTCGGTTGGGCCGAAGCACTGTGCCCAAGTGCCACCACTCTCCCCAGGCCGTGCCAGAGGAGGCAGGGGCCATTCGCAGCGAGTCAGCAGGAGGTGCTGTGCCTCCTGGGACTGGCACGAGAGCTGTGCGACCTCTCGTGTGGCAAGGAGACCTCCCCGGGCTGGGAACCCTGGGTCACGAACAGCCCTCCTCCACCGGGCTCCACGCTCCCGTCAGCTGTCGCCGTGGGCCAGGCACCGCGCTACCAGAGAAGCACGAGCATGGCCAAGAGCAGGACTCTGAAGGAGGGGAGGGCTACCAGCCAGCACCACCAGGTCCTGCAGAGGCCAAAGCTCTTCTTCGCCTCGTCCAGTCAAAGGAAGGGGTGGATCAGTTGGGGTGCCAGGGAGACGGTGATGCTGGGGGGAACGGTGGCCTGCGCAGCCCCCTCAGCGCCCCTCTGACTTGGCCTCTGCCTTGGGAAGTGAGTGGGGAAGTGAGCACCAGCCCTGGGAAGGGGCGCCAGGCCAGCCTGTGCCACCCTGCTGCTGACCGCAAACAGCCGAGCACATGACGGTAGAAACCCTCCTTCCTTCTTCCCTCCCTTCCTCAGCGCTACAGGAGAGGTTGTCTTCTTGCCTGCATAAGCCTCCCCTGAAAGACCAGTACCAAAAAAGGGTCTCAAAAGCAAGCAGAAGTGACTCATTCAAAATAGTTACACCCGGTGCCTGCTCCGACACGCACAAAAAAGCCGGGAAGGTTTCTGTGTGCCTCCCTGCCCAGCTCTCACGCCAGAGAGCTGGGGCAGAAGGGCCGGGCAGCTGCTGCTGCAGCAAAAGGAAGGGACAGAGCTCTCTGTTCTGGAGAGAGGAGGTGGAGAGGGACCAGGGAGCCTTGCTGGGCCGTATCTGAAGAGCACTGGGCAGCATGCAGGGAGCCAGCCAACAGTCTCTCCTGTGAGGAGCAGCAAGAGCTGGCTGCTCCCTAAGGGAAGGTGAGTGGGGAGCTGCCCAGCGCAGGCAGTGCCCTCACCATCGGCTCGCACCAAAGGCTACTGCTGCTCCATCAGCGATGGCTACAGCTCTCTCGCAGACCCTGGTGCAAACACACGATTGAAGACGCTTTGGATTTCGGGTCACATTAAAAGCAGAGGCCCTCTAAAACCCTAGCCCTCTCTGTTGCTCTTGTTCCTCACCACCCACGGATGGTCAGCCGGCTACTGCTGCTCCCTATCTTTCCCCAGCTAAAGGGGAGCAGAAACCTGTTTAAAAAGGCACGGGTGACAGGCAAAGCCCCAGATGCCCAGGGGACTTTGGACAGCTATCTCCAAAGCTTTTGCCTTGTCTGAACCCGTCAGGGGACTCAAAACAACACACCCTTCTGCCTAGCATTGCCCCCAAGTCAGCATCTGCAGCAAAACTCTACAAACCATTATGGTGTATAAGCAGCGCTGCAGACACTGGGGAAAAATGGGGGGACTCGGCACGCAGGTAGGTCATACGTCCGCTCCTCCTTCCCTTCCAGCTGGCAGCACTCCTTCTAGCAGCAGAACTCCTTAGGCTCCTCCCCTCTGCCTGCCTACCAATGGCTTTGCCATGAGAAGGGTTTGCGTCTGGAGGTTATCTTCTGCGCTTCGCACGCAGGCACCTGGCAGACTTCAAAACTGTGGGCATAGCTACAGGTGTGCTGGCTGAGATGGGCAGGAGCTCACTGGCGAAATGCAGCTCAGTTAGGGACCTGCAGAATGGCAGGGGCTTCATTCAAGGAGCTTCCAGTCACCTGCAGGAGCTCTGCATATGCAGCTTTCTCCCTGGCACCCTCCGTGGCACAGAATTTCCATGGCCACCACAGAAACCTCAGGCGTGCCGAGCTTACAGCTGTGCCACGCCTTCTGGTCCAAAAGCTTCCGTTTCTCCACACAGGCGTTAAGCAGGACTGGGGTCCCTCTGGCTGCACGTAATGGCATCCCTGCTGCCAGCTGGGACCGTCAGTATGTGTGGCATCTACCTCCATGGCCACTTGTGCCTTCAGCTAGGAAGGCTGTGGCTGTGCCACAAACGATTGCCTTCCGCCTTACGTTTCTGTCTTACAGGGTGTGAATTTGGATGTCCAGCCGGCTGCTTGAACGTTGCAGATTTTCACCGGCACTGGCATGCACTGCCCTCCTCAGACTAGCTCCTTGCAAACTCCACCATCTTTTCCATCCTTTCCAAATGGTATCTATATTGCGAACAGACACCTGCAAAGAAATACCTGAGCGTAACAAAAAGGTTTGGTGGAAAAAATAAAATAGAACAAACATATGTATTTGTCTGTAGCCGTTCTTCTTCTTCCTCCCTCTTTTTCCTCTCCCCTATTCTTTCTTCTTTAATCTCTACTCGGCTTTAATTTCTACTCTTTCTTTAATCTCTACTCGGCAACGAGTGGCTGAGTGGGACTAATGTATCTGGCATTTCATGTGACCCTGGAGCTCCCTATCAGTGCTGTTTAGGGGGGTCTCCCACCAGCGCAGCACAACTGAAGGCCAGCCCAGGTTAGTCCTGATGCAGTAGGTGGGAAGTGCTGGTTTTGGCTGGGGAGGGACTGTGACCTGGACGCTCTCACAACCAAGAGCATTCAGTTCCCCTGTTTGCGAGTCATGGGTGGGTTTTGTCAAGAGAGTCACAAGACAGAAAACAAAACTCGTTGGTTTTTCGTTAAACTCATCTCTGAAAATGAGGCTTGGCAGCATGTAAGCCTTTCACCTGTGGCACTGGGGCGTTTCCCTCTCCTGCAGAGTGCAGTACTTGGGAAAGCTGCATCCCTGCCACGTACACCCATTGCCAGTCAGTTCCCGAATCTCCACACTAGTGCCTTTGCTCATTCTGTGTGAGTGTGCAAGGGAGAGAAATTGAGGGGTGAGCGTATTTTGGGAGGCAGCGCTGCCTATCAGTGCAGGGGTGCTCAGGGCAGCAGTTGGGCAGACTGGGTGATACGGGGTCCTTCAGCGTGGAAGGAGGAGCGCTGGGAGGGGGTGCTCGCAAAGCCCAGCAAGGCAGCCTATGATGATGTAGAAAGCCTTTTCTGCCGGCCTCCTCTACCCTTCAGATGCAGCTGCAGAGCAGAATTGTGCTAAGACTAGCTTTGTCGTCGGGCTCTTGTGTCATCTGCCTTGCTCTCAGAAGATCCTCGCAGGTCAGACTCCACGTCGGCCTTAACAGGATCCGCTGTATTCAACCAGAACACGTTTAGATGTTTTCCAAAGGCGTTCTTCCCCCTTTTAGTCTGCAAAGCTTAACCTCTTTCTTTTTCCATTGCCGGACTATATCCTTGATTATTTTTTTTTTAATTCTTCCTACTTTGTTGAGTGCTCCAGACCTTTGAAAATGCCATTTTCCAAGACAATAAATGAGTCGTTCAGCATTTTAAAAAAAGCAAGAAGCACTTTTTGTATTGTCCCTCCAATATATAACTCTGGTGTGACTTTAGTTCAAACTACGTCTCTGTCTTTCAAAGCTGAAAAGGATGCCTAGCGAGAGGTATACATTCCTTTTGCTTTCTGCAATAGGAAAACAGTTAAGGAAAACAAGGCCTGCCTTGTAAAACAAGCCCCCTGGATGACAGTCTTGCAGCTTGCAAAGTCCAGCTGGATCTTCCTGGAAGGGGAGCCTGTGGATTCTTGACAGCCCATCAGTTAGTGTGACTGGTGAGGTTTGTTTCTTGCCATTGTCTCCATGTTTGCTTTGTCAGGTGTGTGTCTCTGCCTGTTTTGGTTTCTGGCTTCCCCCTTTTGCCTTGGCAAATTTCAGGAGTCGCTGAACACGGAACTTTGAGCTTAGTTTGGTTTTGTGTGCTGGGTGCCTAATCCTTTCCAAAAGAGGTTTTTCATACTCTCCTGAAAACTTTCAATGTAAGGGCAAATCTGTCCATTAACTTCTCAACTCTTTTTAACAGAAAGGAGTGAAAAAGAGAAGCTTTGCGTGCTGATTTTCTAAAGATGGTGTGGCTATGGTCTTTCTTGCCTTAAGTATATAGGGCATGAGAGAGGGCAAAAACGTGTGCCCTTGGAAATTATGCATCTCGAGAACTTGCTGAAAGAGCTATGTGGGACAGAAATCTTTTCTGCTCAAACTCCTGTTAAGGGCAAAAAGGGAACAGACCTTCTATGTGAAGTCAGGACTCTTCTTATTACTATAACTGAAATGTGAATCCAAATGGAAGAAATGTTATTAGTCCAGGTCCAGTTCTTAAAGAAAGATAAACTACAAGACTACTGCTATTACAGAAGGAGTCTCAGGAATACAGGTTCAAAGCACAAGTCCTGTTCTCTACCTGTTTTCCTCTGCTCTTATTCTCACTCTCCCACTGCCCTTCTGGTCCTAAGGGCAATGAAGCGTGTTCCTCAAGCAGAAAGTGGGGAGCTACAGGCAGTTGTCAGAGTCCCAAGGTCTTCCCTGGGAGGAGTGTGGCAATGATGGGGTTTCTTTTGTCTTCTTTTTTTTTTAATTCCCTTCCCCCACCCCCTCCTTCCCAATCTAGATGTCTGACCACCTTTTACGTTTATTTTCTGAGTAGAGCTACTTACAGTGATGGAAAAATCAAAGCCCCGCCAAAGCCCCGTGCTGGAAACCAAGGGCCTGGTATCACAGTAGTTTTTGGTGCACGTTCTCTCTTGTCTCTCTTCTGTTCTGCTGTCTTTAGGCTTGCAGCACCTGTGGGTAAGGGTTGCCCTGCAAGGCCTTGTAGACTGCTTTCCAAATGATGATGTTGTGTGTGTTGGTTTGGGGTTTTCTCTTCCCCAAAGACAGCGAGGTAAATTTCAGAAGATGCTCTCTTTTTCTTCTGAGGATGGCATAGTGATAATCTGATTATGAAATCAGAAAGATTTCATAATCCATGCGGACTGCTGAAGGCCTCAATGGATGGTGAGGGCTACAAGAAGTCAGAGGCTCGGCAGGTGCAGGAGTGACCTGAGTTGTAGAAGGCACAGTGGGAAGATGAGGGCTGGTGTGGGAAGCTGCAGTCCTGCTGTTTGTCTCTCAGCCATGCCTTCCACCTGCCTGCCAGGCTTTGCATGTGGGTTGGGTTTAGGACTGGCGTTAGGATGATGCAGAATAGGGAGCTCAGCTCAGCATGGGAAGGAGTGAGGCACGTTGCGCAGTCCAGAGCGGAAGGTTGAGGAGCGCTGTAGGCAGATCTTGTGTTGGTCTTTGAGCAAGATGGCTACAGATTTTAGCACGTGATCAGGGTGAGGTGAAGGGTTAGGGTAATGGGAAGCAAGGAACACGAAATGCGAAGGAGCGTACGTGTTGCACAGTGTGGGGTGGAAGGCAGAAGCCTGGCCCAGGAGTCTGCGGGGGGTCTGTGTGTGTGTGTCTTGCGGTGGGAACATACACCCACCAAGCTTAGCACGTGAGTGGACCACAGGTCGATATCTAGCATAACATTGCTTGAAAAAGAGGCTGAACTTTAAATGTCTGCCTTTCTCACTCTAGCAGAAAAAATGATTTCAATTCTGTTTAATAAGTAACAAAAATGAACAAGTGCTGTTTCAGTGAGGTTAACAGCCTTGTTTTAACAGCAGCAACTCTTCTAACATTTATTTTGCATTTCACTAAGGCACAGTGTAATGTGGGAATCCATTGTCATCTGCAGTGGAGGGAATGTGATTTTCACTGAGAAGTGAGTACTGGCAGAGTTGTTGTTGTCGGCTAAAAATGCTGAGGTACCAAAGTACTTGAAAACATGCATTTCCCTAGAGTTCCCTTTAGTTAGGTGAACCTAAACAGCTAAGGAATCAATCAGTCGTTGATCCTTCATAACCATAACATGTTCTCGGAAAATGTTATGGTGTCTGTTAAGAGGATGGGCTTAGATGTAGCGAGAGAAGAGTTTTTTAAAAAGATTTTCTGTTGTAATCTTTTGCTCTGTAGGTCTAAGACCTTTTTTACACTGCAAATACCAGGAGGAAAGCTTTAAAACAAAAATCCAAGGGAAGATTATGCAAAAGTACTGGAAGCTACCCAGCTAGCAGGTCAAGTGAAATAAGAGGCTTCATTTTTTCCTAGTGCCATGGAGAGCATTGGGGTTTCTCAGAGTGCCCAGCGTTGGTGTGGTGGTGTTTTTTGGAGGTTTGTCAGTCTTTTTTAGTGTAGTGTCGGATGACGGTGCAATTTAAAGCAGAGGAGAAGCAGTGCAGTCAGTCAATTACTATTATCGGTAAGAATTCCAGCAAAGAAATGGTGATTGACTTGAATGAGTGAACTCTCCATGAGCTGGGGCTGAACAGAATCCGAGGGAAGACTACGCAAGAGCATTGAGATGTGGCTGCAGATGAAAAAGCTGAGTGGCAATTTTGCCTTCTCCAAGAAAAAAATCACTTTAGGTGCCAGATGCAGCATTCCCTTGCTGGGTGCCTTTGTTGCATCTTTTGCCACGTGCAGAGGCTTTGCAAGCAGGGTGTGTGCAATTTCACCAAAAAACCCGCTTTACACAAAAGATGGCAAAGAGTAGCAAGGCACTATGTGAGGTGTTAGCATGCTCCCTGACGGAGATACTTCAGAGCCTTTGCTGGCCAGGCAGGCTTCAGCCAGGGTGTGAAGGGTGGGGGTCCGCTGCCCCATGCACTGGGCTGATCTGGAGTCTTGCCGAGTCACTGTCCTCCAGCTCGTTGATTTTTCCCATTAGGATTTTTGCAGCTTTTAATGTTGATTTTCTCCTCCTGAAGTCTTGAGTTCCTCACTACGCGGGCTACAACAATCCAACCTCTCCCTCTGCATTTTCCCGTTCTCGCCTTGCAACTTTTGCCCTTCCTCTTTTCTCCCCCATCCCACTGGGAAGGGGGAGTGAGCGAGGGTGTGGGGCTGAGCTGACTACCCAGGGTAATCCACAACACTAACAAAGACCAAAACTGTTCAGCCATTAATTAGCTGATGAGCTGTTAAGAACCTACAGGTGCAGGCTTGAGGAGGGCCAGCCTGGTCTTTGTAGCTGGAACAAGAGGACAAGAGGAAAGGGCCTCAAGGCGCGCCAGGGGAGGTGTACATTGGATATTAGGAAAAATTTCTTCCCTGGAAGGGTTCTCAAGCACTGGAACAGGCTGCCCAGGGAAGTGGTTGAGTCCCCATCCCTGGAGGTATTTAAAAGACGTGTAGATGTGGCACTTAGGGACATGGCTTAGTGGTGGACTTGGCAGTGTTGGGTTTACGGTTGGACTCAATGATCTCAAAGGTCTTTTCCAACCTAAATGATTCCGTTCTATTCTATGAGGATTATGGAGAGTTGGGGGTGGCCTGTGGGACCACGCACATCTGGGCAGGGGTGTTAGATGGACGGAGGGCCCACGCTGACGTTTGAGGGATCCGTGAAGGTGGGCGTGCTTGTGAATCGCGAGAGCGATACCACGTGTGTTTTCACCAGTGAGCTTCAGTCCTTTTCAGCCCGAGAGGAGGAGTGGGACTTGACTGTCTCCAGTTATCTTTTATGCAAGATGCGGTAGTCTTATACATGGGTGTTGTTCAAGGCAATGCTCTGCTTGTGGCAATGTGTGGGGCTGGCTGTACGAGTGTCTCCTGTATGCCTGTGTATGTGTGTGTGTGTGTGTGTGTGTGTGTGTACCCCTCTGTGGGGTACCCACTCAGGCGTCCTACTGGCCGAGCCTGCAAAGGGGAAAGCAGCAGCCCCATCCATTGGCCTGGGACAGAGAGTCCTCAGGGTGCGTCAGGATGGGCTCCAGTGGCTGCAGAGCAGGAATCCTGGGGTGCCTGAGTCTGGTGGAGGCAGCAGCTTTCGACATCATTTAACACGTGTCCTTTACAGGAACTTCCCAAGATTGGGAGACATATTGTGACAAACAACAGCAGGACTGAAGACGAGGACCTCCACCAATTGCCAGTGAAAACTCTGGCCTGGCAAGTGCAAGCCAGCGTGGATTCGTCTTTCCTAAATTTTGCCATGTGAAAGTTTGCTTTTGAGGTTAGATTTTTTTTGTTTTTCCCCCAGTCAGTGGAGGTAGACTTCTCCTGCACTGACGGGAAAGAACGAGGCACTTCATTTCAGAGTTCTGCTTCTTAGGTTAACGTACGGTCATGTAACATCCTTTTCTAGAGCCTTGCCCTGTGGTAGGATCACGCTATAAAAATAGCAATAGGGTGGGCTATGAGTCACCCTCTCATTATCCTGTCAATGTTAGATAGAAATAGGTCTCCCGAAGGAATACCTAAAAAAATATTACCATGTTTCACGAGCAAAGAACAAAAGAGAATCCAGAGAAGAGCTGGTATCTTCTGGAAGTCTACCTCGAGCTGTCCACGTTTGGAGGGAGAGAGAGGAATGTGTGTGCGACTGCAAGCATCCTTCTGCACGGGTATGGCAAACTGACGTCATGCTCGGATTTCTGTGTAGACCTTGGCAAGGATGTTCAGAAGAAAAAGAACCGGAACAAGAAGAAACAGAAAACAAACTAAGTGCGACCACCTGGGCTTAGGCCTGTGATCTGAACTGAGGGCCGTTTCATAAGTAGACAGCAAGCTGACGTGTAACACAGTCAATACACCTGTTCGTCAGCAGACGGTGAAGGAGAGCCCGTACGGGAGTATAGGCACAGCCAGTTTCCACCTGCGGTCTTAGCAGGGGCAGTCTTAGCCCATCAGGACAAACAGGACGAACCCAGACCTGCCCTTTGCAACTGCAGTGAGATTTGAAAGGGTTTTGAAGGCAAAGAGATGTAAAACAAGGAAACATTCACGTGACTTATTTCTTCTAAGGAATGGATTTATTGATCCTTTTGGCATTTTCCATATCTATGGGATAACAGAAAACAAAAGTCAGTGGGGCCACCCTTTTCCTGGCAGAGATTAAGGTCTGAATCGTGGAAGAAGCAGAGACCAACAAAACCCTTGGTTAGGGAGGCTTGACCCCTCCGCTGTCCTCTCTGGCGTGCCCCTTCGCGGACGCTGGGGGAGCACTGCAGGTCTGCCGGACTACAGGAGCAAGTCAAACACATGCGGTAGCAGGTAGCAAGTCAGCGCAGCAGGTTTATAGTCTCCTTTCGTGGTCTGCCATCTCCAGCGTTTTCTCACTTTGTTACACTGTAAGTTTAACCTCAGGGTTAAACTCGCTTGCACATCCTAACATATTTTAAGAAGGGAAACAACCCAGAGGCATGTGGTAGCTCATTTTTTTCCCTTTGTCATAGCTCTGGAAATTAAAAAAGAAATAAAGAAACATATGTATATGTATATATGTGGACGGAGCTACAGACACCTAAGAGTTCTTTTCCAGGGAAGTCAGAGGTGAATGAGAGCTTCTGCAGGCGGTGAGACTATTGCCAGTAGGTCGAGGGAGGTGATCCTTCCCCCGTACTCGGCACTGGTGAGGCCACACGTGGAGCACTGTGTCCAGTTCTGGGCTCCCCAGCACAAGAGAGACATGGACATACTAGAGAGTCCATCAAAGGGCCGCGAAGATGATGAGGGGACTGGAGCACCTGTCCTTTGCGGAAAGGCTGAGAGAGCTGCGACTGCTCAGCCTGGAGAAGAGAAGGCTCGGGGGGACCTCATCAATGTGTATCAATACCCAAAGGGAGGGTGCAAAGAGGACGGAGACAGGCTCTTTCCAGTGGTCCCCAGTGCAGGACCAGAGGCAACGGGCACAAACGGAAACACAGGAGGTTCCCTCTGAACATCAGAAACCACTTTTTTACTGCATGGGTGGCTGAGCCCTGGCAGAGGTTGCCCAAGGAGGCTGTGGAGTCTCCACCTTTGGAGAGACGCAAAAGCCATCTGGACATGGTCCTGGGCAACCAGCTCTGGGAGTCCCTTCTTGAGCAGGGGCTTGGCCCAGGTCCAGGTGACCTCCAGAGGTCCCTTCCAACCTCAGCCGTTCTGTGATTCTGTCATCCGTGACTGCAGACATCATCAAGTAGTGTTTGTCCTCTCTGCTGCCCACCTTAGCAATATCTAGAAATCTCTAAAGGCACAAATAAAGAGCAGCTTAGATGCTGTTCACATCGGCCAACTTTTATTTGGATCCCAATGAGATCCGTATGTCTAAAGAAGACATTTCTGAACCACCCTTCAAGCTCTCTGTCTCTTAGACTGTAAATGAGGGGACAGAGTCAACATGGTAAGACCGTTTAGAAAAGAGAGCATCTTTTGTTCACGTTTCCCATTCTGGTAGCATCTCGTAAGCAATACACCATGTTAACGTTCCGTCCACAGTTGTAACAGCAAACAACGATCAGAGGAGAGGAGCAGGTGTAGACATCTTTTTGCTGAAAGATTTTTCAGAACGGAGGAAAGGATGTGCATTGTAAGATGCCAGAAACTGTAGCAATGTGAAGAGAGCATCTCGTCCCATCTGTGCTGAACTGCGCACTGTGGCCAGTGTAGCATCATCACAGGAAGGATTAAAGATTTGCATGAGATTACCAAAGATTTCATTAGCAACACAAAAAGTCAGTTGGAACAGAAACACTCGGCTAGGATACTAGCCTGACATTTCCTTATCCGGCTCCGAGCTTAAAGCAGAAAGCGCTGCAGGGAGAAGCTTCCATCTTGCTAAAACCCAAGCATAAGACACCCCTGCCTGGAGAGAACACTCCCCACAGGCCAAAACACTCAAATTGTAACACTTGCATGCAGCCCCTGCAGAAATGGGCTTCTCGCCGTTCTGAAGGGAACGGAAGGTGCTGGGGGCACGCCGGGACACGTGAACACGGGGCTCTGGGACAGCTGGAGAGCAACAGGGAGGTCTCCAGGGAACATGAGGGCAAACGTGGGGCTTGGGGCACCCCAAGAGGACCCACGTGCCCAGGGGCGAGCGGGCCACGTGCCCCCCGCGGAGGACACTCTGCCCCTCCCGGCCTGAGTGGCGGGTCACAACGGTGCCCTTTGTGACCCGCCTCTCTGACACCCTGTGGCGCTGCATATGGTCAACGCAGACGCAGCCCCTGCCCCACAGTGTCCGGCAGGACGGCGACGGGACAGGGCGGGAGCGTGGAGCTGGCGAGGAGCCCCTGAGCACAGCCCACGTCTTTCCCCGCCACCCCCGGCAGCCCCGCGGTGCCGAGGCATTTCACCGAAGCTTCCCCCTTCCCCGCCCCTACCCCTTTCCTCCGTCCCGCTCAGGATGGCGCAGAGACCCCCCAGACGCCCCAGGGAGGCCTGGGTGGAGAAGAGGGCTCCCCAGAAGAGCAGCTCTCCCCCGCAGCCCTACGAGGTGTGCGTGCCCAGGCCGCTGCAGACCAGTAAGTGAGGGGCCCCAGCGGGCTGGGGCCAGCGACCGCACCCTGATCAACGCCAGCGTCCTGTTTCCCCGGCACACCGGCAGTGGGGGTCCCATGGGCGGGGAGCGTGGCACTGCCGGAATGCTGCTCAGGGCTGGGAGCCAGCCCCAGCACAGCCTCCCCCAGGGCGGGAGAGAGCAGAGGGCACCCGGCTCCTGCCCCGGCATACGGGCAGCAAGAGGCAGCTGGCCTGGCAGGAGGCAGCGGTGGTGGGGGACGGGGACCTTTCCAGCCTGCCTGCAAGCCAGTTCCTAAGCCCGGTGCACTCGTGGCTTTCTGCGCCGCGCTGCGCTCCGGCATCGCAGCCCATCTGCCGGGCACCCTCCAGCCTGGACACCCACGGGGAGACTGCGCCAGGGGAGCGGGCATGGGGCTGGACGGAGGGCAGAGCTCCTTCCTGTCCTCGCGTTGGCCTTCGGCCCCTCTCTACAGCCCTCCCTGCTCTCCTCCTTCACTAGGTGCCTCCTCTGCTGCGTCTGCCAGCTGGCTGGCTCTGTACAGAAAGGAAAAAGAATCCATGGAGTTCATCCAGGCTTTTCTAAAGAGCTCAGAAAAGGTAACCGTGGCCATTTCCATGGCAGCTGTGCCTGCACCTCCTGACGGGGCCGCCGGCTCTGCTGCCTGCTGCCGGGGCTATTGGGGGGCTGCTGGCTGGGCAGAGCTGCTCCCCCCAGGTGGTCTGCCCAGCACTGCAGCCCCAGCGCTCCAGTCCTGCTGGCCACGTCTCTACCTTCTCACGCTCCCCGTTTGTCTCTCTGTCCCGCGGCTGCCAGGAGGAGGCCCAGAGGACGCAGTTCCTGGAGACCATCTGCACCCTGTGCAAAGCTGGCAGGCACAAAGGCTTGTCACAGGGCCTGAATGCGTTCTGCCACAGATTTGAGCTGGCAGAGAATATCAAGGTGACGGGACAGCCGGCAGGTCTGGGGAGGGGGCAAGGTCCCTGGGCACCGGCCCACCGTGAGGACGGCGCATGGGCAGGGGGAGGGCAGGGGCAAGCGTGCGTGGACACTGAGCTGCCCCGAGGGGACTCGGGTGCCGCTGAGAAGCCCCGCCAGCAGAGACCCCAGCAGCGGGGGTGGCAGGGGGTCTCTGGGGGCCGGTGCCGGGGCGGGGGCAGAGGGTCTCCGCCAGCCCCACTGCCTGCTGCTGGGTCTGCTGGCACTGGGTGCTGGCGGCTGCCAGGTCCCATCCCGGTTGTGCTCTGCAGGTGCTGCTGGAAGAGGAGCCCAGGGACCGCCTGCACACAGCGGTGCGGCAGCAAGCCATGCTTGCCATCGCCGCCTTGAGGTACCTGCCCAGCCCCTGGTTTGGCTGGCACCTCTCCACAGCCCGTGGCCCTGGGCCTGGCCGGGGGCATCCCCCATCCAGGCAGAGTCCAGCGGCGCCGTCAGAGGGCCTCTGCTTTGCCCTGCTGGCGGCTTGTTGGGAGGGCGCAGGGGAGGCCAGAGGGATCCTGCAGCTCCCCGCCACCTCTCGGCTCTTCCCCAAAGCAGGAGGCGGGAGGCGGGAGGCGGGAGGCTTGCCTGCCAGGACTGTCCTGTGGCCCAGGCCATGTCGGGGAGGGAGGAGGTGCCTCTTGGCGGGGCTCCCTGCACACCCTCCATCCCTCTCGGGGACCCCTGCTCCAGAGGTCCGTGTCCACCTGCCCAAGGCATCGAGGCACCGCTCCCAGCACCAGCGTCCCACAGTTCCCTCTCTCTCTCTTTGCAGCAAAGTGGAGAGGGTGCTGGAGGGCAAAAAGGAAAGCCTCTTAGAGGCCTGCTTCAGGAGCGTCTTCCTGCTTCCTCCAAACACGGACATGCAGGGCGAGGCCGCTACTCTCTACTTTGAGGTAAGTGCTGGCTGAGCTACAGGAGCCCCCAGTCCCTCTGGGCTGCTCCCTGGCTGCCGCGTGCTGAGAGACAACCGGAGATCCAAGGCAGGGCAGGGTCTCGGCTTTGCTTTCCCACCCTCATCCCTTCGTCCCCTTCCCATGGGCCTGGCCACGTCCAGTGCCACAGGCTGCTCTGCCCACAGCAGCCTGTCTGCCCCGAGCCCTCCCTCGGGCACCGCGAGGCAGCGCAGGTGTCCTCCCGTGGCGTGGGGAGTTCAGATCCGACTCCGGGGGTGAGAGGGATCGCAGAAAGACTGCCACAAGCCTTTGTCCTCCTTGCAGACCCTGGATGCCATGGACAGCATGCTGTGGACATTGCTGCTCAGCTCTCCCTCCTCCGGCTTCGCGGAGCTGCAGACAATCTTACAGGTGTGGCACTGGCAAAGGGTGGGGTTGGCAGGGGCTGTTCCTCACCCTGGAGGGAAGGGAGTGTCCGCTCTTGAGCGGACGGTCCCCAGCCCAGTGCCACGCACAGAGCACACTGCAGGGAGGGTGCCCAGCTCCCTTGGGGGAGCCAGGGCTGGCCCACCTTGCTCTTCCAGGAGCCTGGTGTCTCCTGGCTGCAGTCAATGGGACTTCCCCTCTGCAGCCTTAGGCACCGCAGCGGCAGCAGCTGGTGCTGCTCTTCCCCTGCCTCGCGGTCCCTCGCGCTTTCCTCCCCAGACCTGACCGGGGCAGAGACCCACAGGGACCTGCCTGTCCTGCTCAGAGAGCCCAGCCCTGAAGCTCCCCGGGGGCCGTATCCCCATTCCCCCATTGCAGAGCCCCCAGGCAAGCTCCTGCCCAAAAGCCCGGCCTCCATGGAGAAGGGACACAGGGCTGTGTTCTGGGGAAGGGCACGGAAAGGAGCAGATGCCGCCATGGGGGTGGCATCTGCCCACCTGCCCGGCCACAAGGACTCTGCGAGTCCAGCCAGGACTTCAGCAGCGCTGCTTCTGCTGGCGCGGGCACCAGCTCCCAGGGCACATCAGCGCTTTCTCTCCTCCCAGATGCTGCTGACCTTCACCAACTGCCGGAGCGCAGCTGCGTGTGAGAGGGCTGTGGGGAGGATTGGGAGGCTGAGCGATTTGCTGGCCAGCTGCTCCTCGGTGGAGGTAAGGAGCCAGGCACTCTCCAGCCAGGCTGTCTCCCCTTCCCTGCACACCGGAGCACCTGCAGCTGCAGCTCAGAGATGCCTGCGAGGCAAGCCTGGGCACCGGTTGAGGCATTCAGCAAGGCTCTGCCCTGGAGTGAGGGTCTTGGTTTCTTTCTTTTTCCCACGGTCTTCTCTCCCCACTTCCCTCTCTGCCGGGAGCCATCTCGGCCCCCAGTCCTGTGCAGGGCAGCACTGCCCAAGGAGCATGGCGGGAGCCCAGGTCTGGCAGCTCTCCCTGCTCTGCTGCCCAGGGGGCTAGCAGCTTTGCGAGGGCCCTCCAAAGCTCTGACTCACCGGGGATCCTTCCCCGGGCAGAGTCTTGGGTTCAGGGCTTTGGTGGCAGCTGCTGCCCCTCAGCCCTGCTACCTGTCCTGCCTCCCTCACCCAGGTCTGGAGAACCTTTGTAGGCTACTATGACAGCCGTGCCTGCCACACAGAGATCCAGGTCCCCATCCTGGGACAGCTGCTGGGACGTCTCATCCTTTGCCACACTTGCAAGAACTGGGAGATCAGCTGGGGGGCTTTGGATGCTCTTCATTACCTCTTCAGATTCATCCTGCAGCAAAAATGTAAGAGAAGCTGTGCTGGGCTGCGTCCCTCCACACACAGACATCTCCTCCACACACAGACATCTCCTCGTATGCCTGCTTGTTTCCCTGAGTATTGCAACGGACCATTCTTGTGCTTGCTGGAGGCCGTCCATGAAAGTCTGCCAGCGTCCCTGACCTCCTTTGCCCCTCACAGCTGCTTCCCGTAGCATCCCAGCTATCGTTTTGCTGCAGAAGCTGCGTGCTCACCAGAAGTGCAGGACCTGTTCTTTGCTGCTCTCCTTCCCCACTCCTCTCAGGACCTCTCAGAACCCGGCTGTTTCATGGTCCCCACAGCCAAAGCTACCATTGATTACCACGTCCCAAAAAGAATTCTTCCCTATGGGAGAACAGCAGACGCAGCTGTGCATCAGCCCGGCTGGCCCCGCCAGTGCCTGCAGCGAGAAGCTGGCCCTGACGCCCTCCAGAAATCTCCCTGACTGCTTGCGTCCTGCCGCCTTGCAAGCAGGTCTCGGGGATGTTAAAGTTCCCCATGAAAATCAGGGCGTGTGACACGGAGACTTCCCCACGTGCTTTCAGGAAGACTTCATCCATATCCTTGCTCCGAGTAGGGGGGGGTCTGCAACACGCTGCCACCACGATGTCACCAGCACTGCCTCGCCTCTCCTCTGCTTCTGACCCACACGCTCTCTCTCAGACTCGATTGTCCCGTCTATCTGAGCTGCTCCTTCAAATACGAGGCACCCCCCCCCTCCTCCTCTAGCCAGCTCTCCTGAAGAGCTCGCATCCATGCAGCGCAGCACTCAGCCATGCGAGCCGTCCCCCGCATCTCAGTTATTCCAACGATGTTTTAGTTGTGTGACTGCATGCAGAGCTCTAGTTCCTTTGAGTTTCCCAGGCCACGAGCATTTGCACACGTACACTTGAGGGGCAGGTGTCTCTCATCCTTCTCCATCAGGTCCCTCTCGTTGCCCTTGCCTGTCCCCCTTTGCTTTATACCCCTGTCCACCACCTCCTCCCCTGACTGTGCGTCGTAACCTCCCTCCTCAGCCATTCCTAGTTCAAAGCTCTTCTCACCATTTGGTCAGCTTGTTGGCAAAGGCGCTGTGTCCTACCGACTCGTGTGTGCTCCCCTCCTGTTTAGGCATGACGCTGCCACAGGGTAACCCAAAGCATCCACAGCATCAACGCAAACGGGAAGCTGAGAACACCTCCTGGCTTTCTTCGCCCAGCACCAGCAACATTACAACGGTAATGAGCTCCTCCCTTGCATGTCCGTGGCATCAGCTCCTCAGGAGACTTGCGTGAGCAAAGGGATCCAGAAGCAGCGGGGTTGGCATGGCCTCCCTGTCCCTGGTGAGAGGGTTGCTGCTGTCCCCGAGCAGGGACTAAAAAGGGCTGCACTCCGGTGTCCCAGCAGCAGCTCCAGCCCTCCTGGCTGCCAGCAAGCCCTGGTTCTCTGTAGGGCCAGCACGCTGGGCCCACGACCACAGCCCTCCTCCCTCACCCTCAGGGCCCTCTCTTCTCATCCTCCACCGCCCAGTGACTGCAGCCCCTGCTTCCAGCTTTCCTGCGGGCACTGCTGCCAGCACGGCCGGGCCATCTCTCGCCAGAGCTGCTCTCACTGCTCAGCTAAGCAGCACCGTCAGGGCACTCGGTGTGACACGTCTTCCCGGCCTGTCTTCCTCCCGTAGGCGTTTGGAAAATACCTCCAACCTTCAGAGAAGACAGACATCGTCCTCGTGGCCGTTGAGGCCATGACAGACTCAAGCAT